>NW_027466200.1:1742500-1760198 GCF_046127955.1 Nelusetta ayraudi | reverse complement strand
GGTATGGGTCGTGATTTTGTCAAGCCACGAGTTTCTTTATGTTTTTGTTCTGGTGGTGGGAGACTCACATCTCTGTCCACTTGTGGATGGTTTTGTGTTCTCGCCCCGGGCAACAACCTTGAACACGGGCTTGTAACAGACTCCGCCCAGGATTTTGCTGCGCTACTGGCAACTGTGTTGGACCGCTGGCCCAAGGTTTGTTTATCTGCTGTGACAAACAAATTTGAACACATGAATGTCATCGCCACTTTGTTTTATCAATATCAAGTAATTCCATGATCCATAGTTCAATAACAAGAATATTCATGAATTTATTTTGCATTTTTATGTTTGTTTGGGTGTGTTTTTTTTTATACAACTATTTTGTAGGTGTTTGTGCTTGACTTTCCACCTCGCCTGACTGTCAAGCCAGAACTACAAACAGCGCTACGTCAAGTATATCATCGTGTTGCTGCACGCATGGGTGTGTAAAATACATATTTTTGTTGTATTTTTTTCTCTTCAGTGACACTGTGCTAACAGGTATTTCTTAGAATTGTGTGATTACATAATTGATTATGTGACACTTCTTCCAGGTTTAACATTTGTGTATATGGCCGATCACCTCCCCCTTCGTCAGCTGTACATGGTGGTGTTATGATGGTGTAAGTTTTGCCTTCTTCAGCCTTACTTGCTCTTCATTTGATATGACAAATATGTGTTAACATGTTCTTTTCTGTTTAGGTGCACCTCAGGACTGATTTTGGTGGAGTGTCTGCATGCTGCATGCTCCATCAGCTCGCACCCCCTTCACCTCGGCCAGGGGTGTTGTGCCACAACCAATCATCGCCCAGGGTGTCTCCCAGAGTGGTTGTGACAGGTCCTGTCCACATGCCAGTGTATGGACCCGCTCCTGAATGGACTCTTGTTGGACAGGAGGTTGAGGTAACCTGTTCATCCCTCTTTTTTTTTTTTTCCCCCAATCGTGTATTTGTCAAACAGTGCAACTTTTTATTTTAAAAATGAACACTTATCCTAAGTTGACTCTGATTTCCTCTCCTCTTTTTTTTTATAGACGGTACCAACAGCTTTTGAGACTGCATTTCACACAGACATCCCGTCCAATCCCGTGTGGTTCAGTGAGGCTGTGCTGTTGGACCACATGGAGACCGTCGTGGAGTCATCTGGCAGGGTTTCCCCAGCTGTCTCAGTAACATTCACACAATTATTCATACACTTATCAACTAGGGGTGGGTGAAAAAAAATCAATATTGCAATATATTGTTGTGCTTTCTGTCGCAATAAATAATCGATACACTGACGGCAAATATCAATATTTTTTTCCAAACACCACCTGTCCACCTGTCCCGGGAAAGATAAAATCTCTCCCAGGACACAATTTGTCCCGTTTTTTATGGAAAATGACAAAACCTCATTTAACTTCCGTCTGTGGTCTAGATAGGGTTGCCAACCCTCCCGTAAAATACGCGATTGTCCCATATTTGGCAACTAAAAAGCCTGTCCCGTAATGAACTGATGGGGGACGCACTTCACTTTGTCCCGTATATTTTGGGGACGCGGTTATTTATTTCTTTATTTTGTCTGCATCATTTTTTTTATTGATTTTCAGAATCGGGGCAGTGAAAGGATTTTTTTCCCTCTTTCATCTTCTCGTCGGTTTGTATATCCGAAATCCCCAAATTGAGATAAGACAAGTTGCTACTGAAAGCACTGTCCTTGTTTACATGAAAGTTATTAATGTTCATGCACTTTAATATGTTTGCTTGTGCAGTGCACGTTTGTTTGTACATTATACAAAGTTTTGGAATAAATGCAAGATCACAGGCATTTTCCTTTTTATGGGTATTTTTTTCTTTTTCAGTCACATATCGTCTGCAAAATTTCGAAGATATCGAAGATATCGTGTGTCGTGATGTTGTCATTATCGTGGGCCAAATATCGTCACAGTATCGAATCGTGGGTTAGCCGTATCGCCCCACCCCTATTATCAACACAAGATCACATATGTACAGTACATGTACAGTTTAATTAGTGTGTTACTTTGTTTATGAATTCATTTCTTTATGTTCTTCCAGATGTCCAGCCTGAGACGTCGATCAGCACGCGTTGCCTCAAAAACCAAAACAAACAAGTGACATGTTGGTATTTGGGATATGTGTATTTCATTGTGTGCATCTTTGTGATAGGACAATAAATGCAGTTCTTTAAACGTTACTTTGTGTCCTTGTATTTGCAGGTGTGGGCAACACTTTCAACTGTCCACATGACTGAGTCTGCCTCCAGCAATGTCACAGCAGTGCAGCAGGTTTGTACTTATTCATTTCCACTTCATCACCTGTATGTGTTTTCTAGGCTTTACACCGATCTTATCGGCTGTATCGGATCGGCCGATATTTGGCATTTTTAGAAACGTTCATGATCGGGCGTCATGTCATGAATCACCGATCAATGACGTCATGGTCGTGTTGAAACTTTTTTAATCCGTCTCATTTCCTCCAAAGTAGTTTCACAGCATCGACATGTTTATTTGTTTGTATCCGAGTGTTATATAAATGTATAGTTTTGGGTTTACATTGTTGTCAGTTCCTTTTGTCTGCTGTGTGTCCGTTTGGGCACTATGTGGCGCAGTAGATCCTGTGTTCCCTTTTTTTTGCTTGTTCCAGGTGCGGGATGGTGATTGGCTGGTGCCAATATTTAAGGAGGAGGACTTCAACACCTCGGTCTCTTTGTCCTTCTCCCAGCTCCCAACCAGAGGCCATGTGCCGCAGCAGCAGCATTCTGTGTTCAGCCATCAATTCTGTTTTGTAATCTATTTCAGTTCCCTTTGTGTCCACGTAGCCCGTAGGGGAGGGAAGCCATTTTTGTTGTGACCCTTTTCTCCTGTGTTTTGGTTAAGGAGGTTAGTTTGACTGTCATTTATTTGATTGTTTTCTTCATAGGTAAGATCCATAAGAGAGCCATTTAGTTTGTTGTTTTGGCCATGCCCTCCCTGACGCCAGTGAAATGATGGTGACGTTTAATAAAAAACATCCTGTGGACGAAGCACCTTTGTCTAATTTGAGAGCTGGGAGAAGGGGGGGAGCCTTTATGTTGTGTCCTGGTTCCCCCTAGGCCGGGGCATAACACCGTGAGCTAATGGTTCATGATTCAAAAACCTTCATTTTCGTCTTCGTGCCTCTTCCTGTTTTGAGTACTGTCGCTATGTGACGGACAATAAAGTTTCTTTGAATCTTCACGACTTGGCAAAAAATTTCAACACCACAAATTTAATCAGGCACTTGGAAAAGATACACACAGAGGAGCATGTCGAGTTTAAGAAACGCAGCGCGGAGAAAGAAAAAGAAAAGCAAACTCTGAAACGGATGCTAAAGCAAACAACTTTAGACGGTGCTCGTGAGAAGGCAAGGGATGTACAGAAACAAGTATTTATTGCCCCTAACGTGATCGGATCAGTGATCGGTGATCGGTTTATTTAAACTCACTGATCGGTGATCGGCACAAAAATCGTGATCGTGTAAAGCCTAGTGTTTTCCTTTCTATGATTATTGGCATAAAATCACATCTTTCTTATTTTAATCAGGTGGAGGCGACGCCACAGATGACCAGAGCTGTGCCCGTGGTTCCTGTGGCTCCCGTGGTTGCCAGCACCAAGCCAGAGGAGGCCAGCACCGTCCAGGAGGCAACACAGAAGATCAACTAAGCTAAGGAGGCTTTTCTTTCTTCTTCTGTTGCCTCTGACTGCTCCGCTCGTTCTACGCCTCGCACATGTGATTTGTGATCCATCATCAGTTAGTACTAGTGAAGATGCAGTGGCAGATCATGGCACTGGTATTAGATTAGCCAAGGTTCTGCATGGTTCTTTTCATCAAGGCGAAACCGGTCACGGTTTAAAATTCCAGCACCAGCTGGCAACAGTGAGTCACTTCAGAAGAGCAAAACTCCTCACTTTGACATGGATAATTCTGACGTAGAGTTTGTCAGTGCTGTGACCAATGAAGAGTGTAACTTCTCTCCCCTTGATGTTGATGTTTGTTTAGACCTTTGCAAAAACTTGAAGATTCATTTGGACCGTGCGAGTTTTCCAATTTCTGATTGCAATGGCCCATTAGGTTCGCCGTGTACAAATGAGAATGTAGAGGCTGATGGAAACTGCTTCTTCAGAGCCATCAGTCAAGCTGTGACTGGTTTATAGACACAGAAGTGGAAATTCAGGTTGCAGCAGATTGTTTACGATTAGATGTGTACACTTTTATCGATGGTCATGGGTTGAAGTACAGCTCTTGCAAGAAACAATTCTCACATTGTATATATTTATGGATGTATTTGTTTTATATGGAAGCAGTTACCATAATCCAAATTAAAATAAGAATATAATAACAGAAATGCTTTTTCATTTTAAGAACGAAGCTGCATTATTGGACTCATAATTAAAATGGTTAATAAGTCATTCAATCTGCATTTTCATTTTCTTCTTCAAGACTGCTCATTCTTGTACTTAATTCAAATGAAGGAAAACACATTTGAGATTTAATTTTCAAAACATGCACCAGCAAAGAGTTACCAAAATTCAATATGAAATGTAAAATTCAAAAATGAAAAAGCAATAGCAGAATGCTTTTTCATTTTAAGAACAAAGCTGCATTATTTGACTCATAATTAAAATCATTAATAAATATTCCTATATGCATTTTCATTTTCTTATTCGTGTCGCACCTTTTATGACACAATCAAAAAGAAAACTGAGAGCATTGCTTTTTAATTTTCGTGGTCCTGCCCTGCACAAGAGTTACCACAACTCGAAAACGAAATCGCAATCTCAAAGTAAGCGCGCGGCGCAGGAAAGTGACGTCAGCAGCTCTCCACCTCCGCTGTGGGTATGGAGGTATGACGCCAAGTGTCATTTGCCTCCTGTTATGTGTAAATTCTAATGTTTGTGAATTTAATAAATGTATATATATACTGTATATTTAAAAAAACAAAAAAAGGTATAGCGGTATGACACCACTTTGCCATCGTTACTTTTCACGTCATTGAAGTTGCCGGTAAACGAGATTTAAATCGCCGAAAAACGTGGACCACTGACAGATCTCGTTGGTCGGACAGATTTGAGCATGGCGCATATTGACACAATTGTTCAAACCCTGCTGGATTTAGCTTCCCAGGTGGAGTTGAATAGTGTATCTGAATCTGATGCTCGGGACCGAGTTGAGCAGGTATTCTGCCGTCCCAGATACGGACGCAAACAAGGTTGCCCTAGCCAACCTGTTGTCAGTTATGGAACACCTTGATGCACCAGCACAACATCAAAGCTAAAGCTATTTGTTACATGGGTGAAGTAACAGATGTTCGGCGTCGGCCACCAGTCCATCCGTCGCAGGATGCGATGCAACGGATCATTGCTTCCGTTCGGCGTCGGCCACCAGTCCATCCGATGAAGGATGCAAAGCAACAGATCAATCCGTCGACTGGTGGCAGATGCTGGTGCGAGATCTGTCAGTGGTCCACGTTTTTCGGCGATTTAAATCTCGATTACCGGCAACTTCAATGACGTGAAAGAAGTAACAATGGCAAAGTGGTGTCATACCGCCATACCTTTTTTTTCTTTTCTTTTCTTTTTAAATAATAAAAAAAAAAAAAATATATATATATATATACATATATATCTTTATTAAATTCACAAACATTAGAATTTACACATAACAGGAGGCAAATGACACTTGGCGTCATACCGCCATACCCACAGCGGAGGTGGAGAGCTGCTGACGTCACTTTCCTGCGCCGCGCGCTTACTTTGAGATTGCGATTTCGTTTTCGAGTTGTGGTAACTCTTGTGCAGGGCAGGACCACGAAAATTTAAAAGCAATGCCCTCAGTTTTCTTTTTGATTGTGTCATAAAAGGTGCGACACGAATAAGAAAATGAAAATGTATATAGCAATATTTATTAATGATTTTAATTATGAGTCAAATAATGCAGCTTTGTTCTTAAAATGAAAAAGCATTCTGCTATTGCGTTTTCATTTTTGAATTTTACATTTCATATTGAATTTTGGTAACTCTTTGCTGGTGCATGTTTTGAAAATTAAATCTGAAATGTGTTTTCCTTCATTTGAATTAAGTACAAGAATGAAGAATGAGCAGTCTTGAAGAAGAAAATGAAAATGCAGATTGAATGACTTATTAACCATTTTAATTATTAGTCCAATAATGCAGCTTCGTTCTTAAAATTTAAAAGCATTTCTGCTATTGCATTTTTATTTGGATTATGGTAACTATCTGCTTCCATAGTTACACCTGTGTTACAGAATAGTAAATGCTTCAGCAGAGTTTTATGAGGGTGTTTTTTTTGTTGTTGTTGAAAGTGAAAATGTTGTTTTGAAAATGACTGCTTACAGGTCCATCTGTTTACTCTAACCAAGCATTCAGAACGAGTTGTCCAACACCGGTTTAATTTTTCAGGAATTGTTGACTTTAAAGAATCACGTTAATGTTCATTAATTCATGGAAGTGAAGAATAATTAAAGTAAATCTTAAAGTAACCTTGTGCTTCTGTGTTTCTCAATGTTTCAACAACATAGTTAAGTTCTTTCACATGGCTACTTTTATTTAACAGCTCTTTGCACACACGACCTTCAGGTCAAAAAGTAAATTCAGTAAATAGCATCACCGTAAGGATTGCGTAATAACAGAAACAAAGGAGTGCAGTAAATAACCAATATCCCTGTGTTTTTTAAAAGGAACACTAGAGATTTAACAAGACACAAAATAACAGGAGGTTCACAACAATTTAGTGTCCATTCTCTGGATAGGGTCAGGGGGAGGCGCACTGTAGTGGAATAAGTGTCCATCCTGTGGAGAGGGTCGGGTGGTTTAGAGAGATGCAGTGATGGCCTCTCTTAGGTGCAAATACAACTTCACAGCCTGATACGGATCTGTTGGTGGAGCAAGATGGGACTCAGCCATAAAGATGATACAGAGTTCAGAAATATCTGGATTACATGGTACAGCCAGCCGAAAGACACATTCATTTTTGCACAGTTGAATGTGTTCATCTTCAACAGGGGAGAGAAAATCTGTTGTTCGGTCAAGTTCAGGAACAGCATGCTTCACATTAGGCCGACCGCTGGGGACGTTCAGGTTTCTTGATGGCCTGATGTTGTGTGCATTCCACACCTGTGCAGTGTCATCCAACTCATCCTGTAGAAAATGTATACATTTAGGAAGAGCTGTGCCAGCAGAACATAAATAAAACACTAAATTACAGCATTCACACATGAGCAACCCCACCCTCTCCCTCCCTCCCTGTCTCTGTTCATCCCTCCCTCCCCCCCTCTTTCTCCCCATCTCTTATCCTCTCTATTTCTACCCTTCTGTTGCATCTCTCTCCCCTTCCATCTCTGTTCCTTTCCCTTTTCTACCCCTTCTCTTTAGTATTCTTTTTCCTTTCCTCCCGTCTCTGTCTGTCTGTCTTCCCAACACCCCCTTTCCCGTTTCTGTCCTCCCTCCCCTCTCTCTCACTCACATACACATGCGCACAAAATGAAAATAAAACATTATTCATGAACTCACCTGTATGGAGGCCCATACAACAAAACTGCAGGAGACTTTTGTCCAGAAACTCGCCATCAAAATGCCCGTTGTCTCTGAGGTCTGATAACAAGGCTAACCAGAACTCCATGCACTGGCCACGCAGGAAACCCCACCAATATTCAATTCTTTGATTGGCGGTGCTGGCCCCCTCCAAGTAACTATCAAGGGTGTCGTCTGGTTGAACAGGGACGAGGCCATTTTCGGTTCCAAGGTCGCCTCGAACAACTCTAGGGCACCCCCCAAAACGCTGTACCACTTCTATGTAGCACCCTCCAATTACTTTTGGGTCACTACTTGTTGTGCAAGCATTGAGCCAGATTGTTTTTCTTGAAAAGCCATCGATACATCCATTCACACAAATACCATATGGCTTCAGTTCATCATATGAGTCCAGGCGCCAGATGAAGTTGAGAAGTTTGAGAAGTAATTCCTCCGTCTGAGACGCCCCGCTTGCCTTAATGACACTCCTCTTGGATCCAGCCCTTCAAAACCAAACGTACAGACTCTTTTCTCACACGCGGTCCATTTTCTCTGCATTTAGCATACATCCACCTGTACCCGTGAAGCTGCCCAGGGTAATGTAGCTGGTTGCTAATGGATTCAAACAGGATCGCCAGGTCGGAATAGGCTTTGCGTGGCACGAGTCCCCTTGGAATGTACAGCTGCATCCCACTCTAGACTCATCAAACCCGACAAAGAAAACAAATCCTGAGTCACTAAATATTAAGAAGATGATTAAAAGGATTGGTATGTTTGATGTATGGAGGGATTTTCATCCATCCACTAAACAATTGACTTTTTACTCTCACCCTCATTCAGTTTACTCGAGGATCGATTATTTCTTTATGTTCAGAACAGACAGACACAGGGTTTTAGATTGTAGAATTGGTGTTAGCGACATATCAGATCACTCAGGTGTATATGTGAAAATAAATGTAGGTATCCCACACAAAAACACTATTTGGAGACTCAACACCTCCCTATTAAATGACACCCGATTTGAAGATTACATTAGGAAAGAAATGAAGGAATATACAGACCTTAACGGTAGCACAGTGACGTCACAGAGTATTTTATGGGATGCTGGAAAAGCAGTATTGCGTGGGAAGATTATAAGTTGGGCATCACAAAGGAAAAAAGAAAAACTTAAACACCTCAATGACTTGACAAGTAAATTAGACTCACTGGAACAGAAGCATGTAGAGACTAACGACCCCACCTTATTGGAACAAATAACCGTAGTAAAATCAGAACTAAATAAGAAACTGAACGACCAGGAGGAACTTACACTTAAGTATATCAAACAAACCCACTATGAAAATGGACCCCGTGCTAAAAAACTCTTAGCCTGGAGACTTAAAAAACAACAGTCTGGAAGATCCATATATAAAGTAAAGGACCCGGTCACCAACCAGATGTGTTATAAGCCAGAAGCAATACATAAGTCTTTTGAATCATACTACAGGAATTTATACACTCAACCCGAATTAGCAGAAGCAGTAACAGTCAATCAATTTTTTGAAATCCCTAGACCTGCCATCTATTGTCACAGAACAAAATAAGTGCTTAACTACAGAGATTACAAATGCAGAGGTCGACAAGGCAATTTCTAAACTGAAAACAAGCAAAGCAGCCGGGGGAGATGGACTACCAGCAGAATGGTATAAGACTTTTAGGGACTCTGTGACCCCACTGCTATTTATTAAATTGTTTTAACTATGTCTTAAAAGGTGGCGAGACCCCACCATCTTGGAAACAGGCCATATTATCTGTAATACTGAAACCAGGGAAAGCTAGGACAGATTGCAGCTCATACAGACCTATCTCAGTTTTAAACACTGATTATAAAATTTTCACTTCAATTATTGTCAACACACTAGAAAATATTATCCCTGACCTAATTGACACGGACCAGACAGGTTTAGTTAAAAATAGACAAACACAAGACAATGTTAGGCGAGCTATACATCTGTTCCATATAATGAGCAAAGGAAACACAATGTCCTTAGCAATTAGCTTTGACACAGAAAAAGCTTTTGACTCTGTTCTATGGGAATTTTTATACCTGGTCCTGCAACGTTTTGGCTTTAACAATACAGTTATAAAATGTTTAAAATCTAAATATAATTCACCTGTGGCCCGGATCAGAATAAATGGCAGTCTTTCAGGTACAATCCGTTTGGAGAGGGGTTGCTGACAGGGCTGCCCACTGAGCCCCATCTTGTTTGCTCTATTTATAGAGCTACTTGTTCAAAAGATTAGGGAAGACCCAGAAATCATGGGAATACTATTCAAGGGGAAAGAATATAAGACATGTTTATATGCAGATGACATCCTGGTGACTTTATCCGACCCGGATACCAGTCTCCCTAAATTAATGCCCTCCTTCGACCAATGTGGTTCATATTCGGGATACAAATTGAACATAGAGAAAACTCAAACTCTTACTTTTAATTACATACCTCAAGAAAACATACGTAAGTCCTTTAAATTTAAATGGAAAACCAGAATTTTCAAATACCTAGGTCTTCATATTCCCAAGACCCCCAAAGATTTATATAGCGTAAACTACGGCAGCATCACAACCAAAATTAAAAATGATCTGGACAGTTGGACCCCCCTAGTACTTGATTTTTACAACCGAATAGATACTTAAAAAATGGTTATTTTACCACAATTGTTATTTCTACTCCAATCGCTACCTGTAGAAATACCCAATAAGAAATTCAGTGAATGGAATCGGATCATTTCTAGATTCATATGGCAGAACAAGAAACCAAGGGTACGCTACAAAACATTACACTTAACAGGGAGGGATGTCACTCCCATGCTTGGAGGACTACTATAAAGCAGCACAACTGCAGTATATAGTCTACTGGTGCAGGGCGGGTTACGATGCAAAATGGAAGGAGCTAGAATTTGACCAACTAGATATCCCACTTCAATCTCTGCTGGGTGACAAAGCTTTCAAGACTATATACTCTAATAACCTATGTGATGTTATAAAAACTCCCCTAAATATTTGGTACAAAGAGATGAGCAAAGCACACCTGGAAAAAAAATCTCGGTTATTAAGATGGGTCGAACATGATAGAGTATTCTTGTGTTATTCTTTATCTTGGTTTATATTGTATGATCACTAGTAGCACGTGTAAACTGTTAGAATCCTAGGCTAACATATACGCATCGTACTTCACTTTGTTTTATGGCCTGCCACTGATGTGCTCGTCCTCTCCCTGTACAGGATATGAGCTGTGAAATCGGTCAACTATCGTATAGTCGTTGGTTTGTCTCTCTCTGTTCTCCTCCCTGTTCTTTCCTTATCTTTTCCCCTCCCAGTCCTGTGTATAAGAGACCTTCTTCCTCCTTCCCACCTCGCACTCGCACTCCCATTTTACTGTGTTTTGTGCCTCGGAGCTCCGATCCCTTTTTTTATTGTTTGTTCATTAAATTACTTATTATCCCAGTATTCCTGCATCTGCATCTTCGCTCTTTTCCACAACAATTTGGCGTCACGAACAGGATTGCTGGAGACCTGTCAGTGGAACTCTGGGACGTTGAGGGCCCGGGACCAGGAACGGAGGAAACTCCTCGTTCCCCCTCTACCTCGAACCAAGCATTCAGAGATGAGAGGATCGGCGTCTAAGAGTGGATCTGATCGGCTTCACGTCTATCCAAGCGAACCTGGAAGGGAAGTGCTGATTCAGAGATCGGGTGAGAAGTAATTGTTCTTGTCTCAGACATATCAGTGACCAGTGGGTTGTTTTCCTTGTCGTCTACGAACGGTCCCGGGGCAGGACGGAGCGCATACGTTAACCGTGCCTGTCAGGTCGGTGTTGATTCTGAATCAACACTGAAATTCCCGCTCCACAAGTGAGCCGGAAGCTTCTGGTAGGTAAACTACCAGAGGGGTGAGTTTTTTCTCCACCTTTTTGCTAGAGTAAGAAAAAGGGGTGCACGGGGACGCCTGTGTATTTTCTGACTTGGAATTTTGTGAAAACTTAGTGAAAAGTCAGAGTAATAAGTCTAGCTAGACAGTGCTGGGGAAGAACCAGAGCAAAGTGGCTGCTGCTGTTCCCCAGGGGGGACCAATTGTGGACGACATGAGGAAAAAATATGGTCCAGATTGTCTTGACATGTTGGGAATTTGGGTTGAAAAGTATGATTTCCCAGCAGGGGGATCACTGAGTTTGGAGGAATTGAGAAACCTCCAGGATAAATTGAAGATAGCAGAGGGAAAGGTTACAAAAAAGAAAAACCCAAACAGGTGGGAGATTCAAATCATCAAAGATCATGAAAGGTGTTTTTCATTCTGGAAACCTGAAGCAGAGGTCAGGGACAGGAAACAAGTAAAGAAAACAAAAACAAACGTGTGAACAGCGCTGGGCGCTGGAGCACAGGGGTGACAGAGATAACGGCAGAGGGTGCACACACTCACACACACTCCCCAGAGGAGGGAGAAAAGGAGCCGCTCACACACGAGCATTCAAATGCACCAAATCGTCTGTATCCTTCTCTTACAGGCCCGAGGGACCCTCTCCTGGACATGCCTGTCTTCCCTCCTCCCGCCTGCCCTCATCCAACAAAGCTACCACCGTACAACCCTGCGCACTCCAGCACCGACGCCGCAGCGTCGCCACGTTCATCAGGACTGCCGTCAACCAAACGGCCAGCCTCATCACTGCTTTCAGACAAGGGCTGCTCCCCCAGATCGCCAAAGCAGTTAACACAAGCTGCTGCGTGGGGATTGAAGATGCCCGGCTGACAGAGGTCCGACGTCATGCAGTGCACGCTGAGAGGCTTCTGCAGGAGGCCAGCGATGCAGAGGACAAGAAGATAAAGCGTGCCTCCCTCACCATGATGAAGCACCTCAGTGACACGGCGAGACGGCCCTACAGGAACAACGACAACCGACGAAGGGCGACTAGCGGAGACAGAGGCGAAAAGGGGGCGTGCCACATCTGCGGCCGAATGGGTCACTGGGCCAGAGAATGCCCTGACAAAGGAAGAACCATGCCCACCGCAGCCAAGAGAGTGATCGCGAGGACCGGAAAAGAGGATCCAGAGGGGACCAGGACGTGTTTATGTAGCATAATTGTGGCAAAGCGCTGTTCCTGCTTTTGTTGTGGTTTGTGGCGTGTGTGAGAGTGATCAGTGAGCAGGGTGCAGTTACCCACTTCTACCAGTGGAGGTCGTGTTCGCCCCGGGGAATAACGCTAGAGAGGTCTCAAGTGGCTCATGAGACCTATGTGGAGCGAACCGTCGTAGCGGACGTTAACGTGTGTGTTATCTGTTGTGCTTCCACAGGTGAGAAGGGGAAATGGTTGAAAATAAGAGCAAATGTATGTGTGGCTGTTTCGTAATTGAAGTCTGAGATCGAGGGTATGTGAGTTAAATTTACGTTTTGAATGTATCGTCTCTGAGTGATGTGGGAAATGTGGGAAACGACATGATTAATAAGTTCAAGTCGAAGTCGGGTATGGATCTGTGTTTTGAAATGTAAAAAGTAGATAACGCTCGAGAGGAAGTCTCTCAAGTGGCTCGTGAGACCTATGCGGAGCGAACCGTAGTAGCGGACGTTAACATGTGTGTTGTCTGTTGTGCTTCCACAGAAAACCAAAATAAAAGCTTCTAAAGAAACAAAGAAAAACAAAAATAAATGTGTCTTCGCAACATTACCATGCTACATTTACGTTTGATATCTGCTTTAATATAAAACCACAACAAATGTGTTTTATAATTTTCTTTATATAATCTACAAACGTATTTGTATGATCCAGGGAAAATTCCATGTTTGTTTGCGAAACTCATTGGAAGAATGAAGAAAATCTGTTCGATTGTTATTGTCATGAACATGAATCACAAAACATATATATATATATATATATATATATATATATATATATATATATATATATGTTTTATATTTTTTTATATATATTTTTTTTTTTCCATGTGTCACTTTAACAGAGACAACACCATCTGTAATTACTATGTTTGGTTGCATTTCCCTGGCAGGCAAAGATAGATGGAAGAGACATCCTTCTGGGTGGAAAATGGGACTGGCTTGTCTGTGGATGGTGGAGGCTCGCTGGGCTCATCAATCCGTCCATCCATTCACCTTGTTCGTCTCATCCTGACTGCAGCACGCCACTGTGGAGGCTTGACATAACACACATTAGATTAATAACAGAAAAGCAAAATGTGACTTATGGTGTATTATTTAGTGTGCTTCAGTTGTAATTCTCATAATAATGACTGTTTTGCTGGCTTCACACAATATATATAATTGGCCTGTCTTAGTTAAAAGCCCACTCACCACGACAAGGTGAAGGCCAAGAGTGGGAACACAAACACAGACCAGAAACGAACAGGACAAATCCAGACAAGACTACAAAAAACACAAACACAAATATCAATCACTTTGACCACTATCTTTTTTCACAAAAACTTTTATTTCTTTACAAATTGAACCTTAGATTGTGTCACAACAAACTAAATAAACCCTTGAAACAGCCAACAAAACATGAAACAACAACACTTCATCAATATTATAATGAGTATCCTCATTGTATGTCCTTGTATGGTTCAATGCTGACACAATAAAATAAAAACGAAAAATAAAGACAATGTCTCTTTTTTGGCACGACTGATTGTAGTAGACTATAGCTCTTATACTTAGCCTGACAGTTTGTGCAATGAATTATATTATATCCTAAAACACAAGACTAAATAGCCCATAGTTTAAAAATATGTTCAATAGTAAGTGTTCAGTGGGTCAGATGTCAAATGTGATCTATTTAAAATGTAGAATAGATGAGCTAAATAACACATATATAATACACATTGATGGGAATTGAACCATCGCCTCAGTCTTGCAAGTCCAAGATTGTCATAATGTACCACAAACCTAAATCACACTCCCTTTTTTCATCTAAGCTGTTTGAGTAGCGTTAGCACACCGTGATTCCTCATCAACTACAGGCCTACACTTCAAATAATTATGAGAAAAATCCAACGTAAAGAGAGCACTTCCATTAGGAAATAGTCAACATGAAATTTCGTCTTCTACTGACACCTGCTGGTCAAATTGAATAGTTGCAAATATTGTGAACAAGTTGTCATCTAATTCTAATCCTAAACAATATGGCCATTCCAAGTCAAGTATTAAGACAATTAATCAGGTTTGTACTGCTTGATTGAACACATTCATCCCGTTCCAGTGCACTAAAACCCACTTCCCTTCAGGACCGTGTCAGCCAAGCCAAAACTTCCTCGAGTGACGCTGTTTCCCAGCATGCAATGCGAGCTAGCGATTCACAATACTATTTCATCACAAACATGGATGTAAAAAATAAAAAGGGAAAAGGGGAAAAATGAAACTTCAGGAACAGCAACCATTGCAATACAAGAAGAACTGGGCCGAAGTTTTATATTATGTACACCATAATACAGCCTTCTGGTGGACAAGCCATACTATTTAATCCGTGTCCTCCTATGGCACTTCCGTAGGTGGAAGCTCATCGTAGAGGTCACGTGCTGGTTGCGCGTCACTCCAGCGATCACCTCGGGGAAGGTCTGAGACAAGGTCGTTCCCCTTGCAGGTCATCTGATTCAGGTGAATATATGGAAAACATGGGTCAATGTGGTCAGTCTTAACAAGAGAAGCTTACTGGCGGAAATAATGTACTACAAGTGAATGTCACACTTTCTTTTTGTTTTGTATGTGGTCAGTCTTAACAAGAGAAGCTTACTGGCGAAAATAATGTACTACAAGTGGATGTCACACTTTCTTTTTGTTTTGTATGAGCATTTAAAAACAACAACAACATAATAATATGGATTTTGAGCATGTATGTTTTGGAGTTCATTGAAAGAGGTTTATTTATATATATATATATATATATATATATATATATATATATATATATATACATATATATATATAAATATGTATATACATATACATATATATACATATACATATACATATATATACATATATATACATACATATACATATATATATATATATATACATACACACACATATATATATATATATATATATACATATATATGTGCGTGTGTGTGTGTAACTTTAACTAACTTATCTATTTCTATCCATCTATCAAACGTACTATCTAGGGATCTATCTGGGGGGGGGGGTTCAAATGAGCCGTCGATTGTATGTGTGGGAGTCCCTCGGGTTCAGCCCAGCTGATTTAGTGTTCGGTGAGAGGACCCTCACGTCTGTTAAGGGGTAAGTGGCTTTCCAATGTTAAATGAGTCGAGAATAATGTGTTAGATTACGTCATTTTTTTTTTCGTGAATGCTTGCATCGTGCTTGTGAAACTGCTCACAAAACTCTTGTCGCCAGCCAGTCTAAAATGAAGCAGCAGTTTGACAAGAAAGCTGTGGCTCGAGTTTTTGAGACAGGCGACCGAGTGTTGGTATTGTTGCCGTTACCCGGTTCCCGTTTGCAGGCTGGTTTTTCTGGTCCGTATGTCGTGGAGCGCAAACTTTCCGTTACAGATTATGTAGTGCACACTCCTGATAGAAAACGATCGTCCTGCGTCTGCCACGTCAAAATGTTGAAAAGTTCCGCCCGGTTCACACTGGACGTGGAAGCGCCGCGAAGCGCCGCGAAGCGCCGAGCGCTTCCATTCAGCGCCCATGTTAATCAATGAGTGTGTTTACATGCAGAGCTTAATCGGACTAAGCAATAATTCTGTTTTCTCGTCCAATCGGAGTTCTCAGCTTGGTCCCCGTATCCATGCAGCTGAGAAATTCAAATTATTGACGGGAACGTGTCCTCCTCCCAACACTAGGGGGTGGAGTGAGTCTTTTCAGCCGGTCAGCTGCTTTCGGTTGACATATTAAATCTATTATGATATGGAACGATAGTTCATAATGTACGTGTTACTTGCTTTGCAGATAAGGTGTACCCTATTTCTTGTGCTCCTGGTTATTTTAAAAGGCAGACAAGAACGTTGTTTGCTGTTGGAGGGCTACAACAACACTTCGATGCTACGCTTTGTGCCGTCGCTACGGACCCCAAACTCTCGTTCTTGTTGGATTCGGGTGTGTGTCTGTATTCGATTATCATGATGTTGTTTTTTTTAAATGCTCATACAAAACAAAAATAAAGTGTGACATTCACTTGTAGTACATTATTTTTGCCAGCAAGCTTCTCTTGTTACAACTGACCATCGACCCATATTTTCCATATACTCAACTGAATCAGATACCCTGCAGATCCCCTGCAAGGGCCCCGAGGTGATCGGTGGAGTGACGCGCAACCAGCACGTGACCTCTACGATGAGCTTCCACCCACGGAAGTGCCATAGGAGGACACGGCTTAAATAGTATGGCTTGTCCACCAGAAGGCTGTATTATAGTGTACATAATATAAAACTTCGGCCCAGTTCTGCTTGTATTGCAATGGTTGGTGTTCCTGAAGTTTCATTTTTCGTCCCTTTTTATTTTTTACATCCATGTTTGTGATGAAATAGTATTGTGAAATCGCTAGCTTGCATTGCATGCTGGGAAACAGCGTCACTCAAGGAAGTTTTGGCTTGGCTGACACGGTCCTGAAGGGAAGTGGGTTTTAGTGCACTGGAACGGGATGAATGTGTTCAATCAAGCAGTACAAACCTGATTAATTGTCTTAATACTTGACTTGGAATGGCCATATTGTTTAGGATTAGAATTAGATGACAACTTGTTCACAATATTTGCAACTATTCAATTTGACCAGCAGGTGTCAGTAGAAGACGAAATTTCATGTTGACTATTTCCTAATGGAAGTGCTCTCTTTACGTTGGATTTTTCTCATAATTATTTGAAGTGTAGGCCTGTATCTGCACACAATTTGGAATTCGTCCCAGCGCCCTGAGCTGTAAATTTGGACGGTGTAAAATGAAAATGGCCATCTGCAGCAGAATGAAAGTGAGATTGCATTGTCCAGGTAGGAGGACAGCAGTCAGTCATGTTTCACCTCCAGTCAACACGCAGTGGTTCACATGAAGGTCCAAGAGGCCTACAGACCTACACTGAGTCTGGACGTGGCAGTACAGTTGGATCATTGTCTTTGTTGTGTTGTTTGGT
>NW_027466200.1:1687500-1737500 GCF_046127955.1 Nelusetta ayraudi | reverse complement strand
CAATTCATTTCCCGTTTCCACAATCTACGGAGCGGCCAAAGGTTCAAAAAGCACCGTGTGCGTTAATCGCGATGAAAAAATTTGAATTATTGCCTTCGGCGCGAAACAACCAGCAAACGCGAATAAGAATGTTGACATTTGGAGAGAGGATGAGACCGGGGCGATGCTTTCTCTTCTAAAAGAGATGGACATATTAAAATAACGCACAACAGAGACCTTTTTTAAAAGGGTAGCGCAGCAAATGCAGGGCTCCGGCTTTGCGCAGCCCTGAACAAATACGTATTCCTTCGTATTTATATTTCTACCTTTTCGTTCACATTTTTTATAAGTTAGAAGAATTTTAACTTTGTAAATAAAAGCACAGCAAAGAGATGTTTTTCTGATTTGTTTTTATTTCGATAATTTCGCTGTTATTCTGCTGGAAACGGCACAAGCTTCCTCCACGGTCGGCACTTTAATGAGCGTGTGTATAACTGAAGACACCGTTCCTTTGCAAAACCTGTACACAAACTCTCCCACCAGTCTGCGCAGAACCCGCATCCAACAAGAACGAGAGTTTGGGGTCCGTGGCGACGGCACAAAGCGTAGCATCGAAGACATTGTGTTGTTGTAGCCCTCCAACAGTAAACAATGTTCTTGTCTCATGGTTATCTTTTAAGATAACCATGAGCACAAGAAATAGGGTACAGCTTATCTGCAAAGTAAGTAACACGTACATTATGAACTATCATTCTATATCATAATGATGTAATATGTCAACCGAAAGCAGCTGACCAGCTGAAAAGGCTCACTCCACCCCCTACTGTTGGGAGGAGGACACGTTCCCGTCAGTAATTCAAATTTCTCAGCTGCATGTATAGGGGGACAAGGTGAGAACTCCGTTTGGACGAGAAAACCAAATTATTGCTTAGTCCGATTAAGCTCTGCATGTAAACGCACTGATTACACCTGCGCCAGAGTGCAGAGTGAAAGCAGCTCTTTTAAAAACAAGCGCAGGCTGGAGTCAGCACTCTGTCCTCTGGCGTGTCCACGCTGAGAACTCTGTCCTTCGCAGTTCTTAGCATTTCGGCTAGCAATCCCAGAGCGGGCTGGGCCATAAGCACAGCCGGAGGAGGAACCCTGGCGGGTGCCCGTTCATCGGGAGGTGGCGCTGTGTGTGCGTGATCGTTGTGCATTCACCGCTTGGCTGTTAAAGCCGGAGCCCCCCCCCCAGTTGAACACCGGTGCGCCGAGACGGGTACTGGAAGGACGCTGGTCTCAACCCCCTGCCTGGGTGCAGTCGCTCCGTCTTCCTCTGTTTTCGCCATTCTCCTCTGTTACTGTTGCGGCGGCGATGTCCTCGCAATCAATTGCCGCACCAGTCTAGCCGGGTAACAGCGGTGTCACCACCACAACGCGGACACTTTTCCTTTGATTTTGGTTTATTTGGTTTAGACAATTCAGTTTGTCTGTTTCTTTTGTTAGCGTAACCACTTTCTTTGGTTGGTTTTCTTTTCTTTGTTTTGTTGTGAAATTTTGGTGAAACTTTGGGTTTTCTATTGAGTAGCGATTTTGTTATAGTTTGATTTCCTTTTTTAGTTCATTAATATCTTGTTCCATAGTGATCGTTACCTTTTTGTTTTGGGTTTTGGTCCTGTGTGTGTGTGTGTGTGTGTGTGTGTGTGTGCGCGCGAAGAATAAATAAAAGTTTTCCTTTCGTTCTAACTGTTTAACGCTTGCCTGGGTGTCTCAAGGTATTAGTATGTTAATTTTGTTCTCTTTTCTTTAGGACAGGAGTTGGCGTAGCGTGAATTTTGGTTTGTAGTGATTCCCTTAGCTTTGTTTATTCCCTTTTTTGAGTTTTCTTTGGTTTCTTTGGCCCTGTTCCCCTTATTTTCTTATGTTGAACAGTCTTTTTGGTATGGTACTTATTTCCTTGACACTCAGGCAGCTAAACCTGGTCTATTTTAAATTGTTGTCAAATAAAGCTGTTTCATTGGAAGTCCGTCTCGTCCTCTTAAATTTCAAAGCGTAACGAACCTGTGTAGCCCGAGGAATTTTATTATAGTTTATTTCCTGGGGTGCAACTCCCCAGGTGACGTTGTCAGGCAACCCCCCCCCACCCCACCCAATTTTCCTTTATACCCACCATCTGAATTGTCTCCACCTCCGCCAGACCCTCCCCCTCGCCACATCTAGTCTTTTTTTGATAGGCTGCCCTCGCTATTAACCTCCCCCTCATCACAGCTTTAATTGTGTCCCACAGTATGGTAGTGTCTACTGGACTATCTATGTTCTCCTCCATAGAGCATTTAATCTCTTTCTTAACCTCCTCCAGTGTTTTTGGATTATTTAGCATACCCACATTTAATCTCCAAAGTGTGTTTTTCTTCTTCTTATTTAGACAAATAATAAGGTAATTAATACTGTGTCAGTACAAGTCAGTCGTTCCTATTTTACATTCCTCTATTCTGTATCTGTCTGTAATGTTAATAAAAAAAATAGTCCTCTGTAACGGGTGGAGGTCCCTCCAAACATCAAACATCCCGAGTTCGGCTAGAGAGACGTTGACAAGTTTCGACAGGTGGGTCTGACTTCTGTTGCCATTAGTTGTGTCGAGTTTAGCTTTTAAATCATGTTGATTTAGCTCTTGTTGAGAGAGATGTGTTTCCTGTAGATCAGGCATGGCCAAACTACGGCGTGTCTCTGTCTGGCCCGCGTGAAGGCAGTCAAAAATCTAACCTAACTTAGAAATGACACTTGAACCTGCAATGAGTATTTTAGTCGTTCTAAATGAGTCCAACGTTAGAAAAAAAGGAGCGACCCGGACTTCCCACAGTCTCTTTTCTATTAACATGGGAATTCAATTTTAATAATTTGTCAACTAAAAACACCGGTCATACTAGAACATCCCTACCAGCTTTCTTCCCTGTATTCTCTGAATTTAATCAAAGAATCTTTGAAACTCTTGTAGCTTTTCTCTGGCTCGTGTCGCTGCTGATGCGTAGCCCCTCCAGGATCCCTCCTTGCACTGCCACTCCGTCGTAGTGCGGGGCACCGAGTGCCGCAGGCCCCTCCGCACCCGTCGCCACCGCCGTCTTCTCCGCCAGGCCGCGTCTCGCCAATTCCTCCTTTACCTCCTCTGCGCTGTTGTAGGTTCGAGTTCCCGTATCCCAGTGGGTCCTCATCTTGGTGAATGGCGTCTGGAAGCGGATGCCCTTCTCCTTCAGGATTCTTTTAGCAGTGTTGTACTCCTTTCTCTTTTGGACCATCTCTGTCGCGTAATCGTGATGGAATGACGGTACTTTATTCCCCAGTTCTATTTTCTTTGTCCATAGCTCTCTCAGGACCCTCTCTTTGGTAGTAAATTCTCGGCCTGGACTCCAGGTCAGTTAACTTGTCCTGAAGAGCTTTTTGTTCTCTCAGTGATATGACCAGAGCGTCATTAGCTTCCTGTGCCCAACGTTCTAGCTTTTCAATCCGCGACTCAGCCTCGTTGATCTTGCTGGTTTGGAGCTCCTGTTCGTTGATGACTTTCGCAAGTTGTTGATTTATTTCGTCTTTGAAGTCGTCCAAGTCTTTTTCCACGTCGTTCCTCAGTGTTTCTCCAAACGTGCGAAGGACTTCTTTTGATTCCATTTTTAAATCCCGTATCTCCTTGCTAATAATTTCTATGTCCGAGCCGTTTTTCGCGTCGTTAGTCACGAGGAGTTCGTTTCGCCATCTCTCTCTGTTTCAGAGGAAGCTGGTAGTTCCGCCATATTGTCTGTTACCGTGTTTCTGTTTTGGTTGAATCGAGTTTTCCTTCCCATTCCAACGTTCCCCTGATCACTTTGTAGTTAATATGATATCTGACAATAGTTATTCAAGTTTTCGGGGAGTTTTTACCCTGGATGGTCGAGAGCCCTGGTGTCGCGCAGTCTACTGCTTTATGGCCAAACCAGAAGTCCCTTCCCTCTAGCCTTTTCAAGGGGGAGGTGGCTAGTCTCGGCTCTTGTGGGACAAGAAGCAGAAGGCGTGTCCGATCGGGGGGGAAGATGAGATGACATTTTTGTGGGTCAACACAAACTCATCTGCGAGGACAGCAGCCTTGGACAATGACGACACTTTCTGTTCATTCAAGAACATTACCACCTTCTCTGGCAAAGAGTCTTTAAAATCTTCTAAAAGAACGAGCTCACGGAGTGACTCAAAGTCATTTTTGACATCATTAGCTGCACACCATTTATCAAAGAGGTTGCTTTTCTCCCATGCAAACTCGACAAAGCTTTGACCTCTAGATTTTCTATGGTTCCTAAATTTTTGCCGGTAGGGCTCAGGAACAAGCTCATAAGCAGGAAAAATTGCTTCCTTTCCAACATCATATTGCAGGCTGTCTTCTAAGAAAAGAGCAGACACCAACTCCTGTGCTTTTCCCACCCGCTTGCATTGGAGAAGGACAGGCCACATGTCTCTTGGCCAGTTGAGTGGCGAAGCTATTCGCTCCAAGGCACTGAAGTATGAATCAACTTCTGCCTCACGAAATGCTGGCACCAGAAAAATGTTTTTACTGGGGCTGGGCAACGATTAAAAATTTGAATCGCAATTAATCGCATGATTTACCTGATCAATCACGATTATTCACGTCGTATACGCAAAAGCCAATAATGAATTTAAAAGAAGTCTTTCATACACTTTAATTTAAATGTTCTGCCATATAAACGAAAGCACCATAACATTTATCGTCCAAACACTTAACATCAGCACTTTACACAGAAACATTTTTAATGTAAATCTAAAGTTAAAAAAAATGCAAATACAAAATTAAAGCTTATTGCCAATGCCAGGGCATTACTGTTATCCTGTTCCTTATGAAAAATAAAAATAAATCTACCTCCAAAATCCTGAGCCACAATAATAACAGGCAATTTCTGAGGTAACAGCAGAAACATTTTTCTTTTATCAGGGAGCAGCATAACCAGTCTGCGTTCCCTTGCAAATGTCCCAGTTAGAAAGGGTGAGGCACAAAAACGTTCACTTTTGGGTTTTTCTTCACAGGGGACTAGAATGTAAAGTCCACATTTATACTGGAGTTCCTTTGGAGAATCTCACTCAACTCAGTGCAGTTTGTCAGTTCCTGGAACTTGACGGCCAGTTATTTTAAATGTACTGCCATATGAATTAAAGTGCCATAACATTTACTGTGCAAACACACTTTTAACATCAGCATTTTTGAACAATTAGCAGATAAGAAAAAAAAAATAGTGTAAATTTAAACTCAACTTAAACAATGTTATCAAAGCAATACAAAATTAAAGCTGTAAGCAGCGTTTGCGGGACTGAGCCCACCTGGCCACTGCCTGCCGTGACGTCCGCCACCTGGCCACGAGCCCCCGACACCCGCCGACGCTTCCCAACGCCTGGCGATTCCGCCCTGAAACCCGCCGATGCCCCCATTACTGACGCCGACGCCTGCTGATGACACATCAAGCACTGACTTGACATTACTGACTTGACATTTAGAAACATTTGATTTCTAAATGTGATTGATTACTGTATCATTTTGGAGATAATAAGCCTTAAAGTTGGCTTTTTGTTTTGTTTTGCGACAGCTCCAATATTCCATGTTTACTGTACAATAACATCAAATTGCTCCATAAGCTGTCAATGGTTGGTACAGTTGACCTCAGGACAACCTTGAATATATCTTCTCTTAATATTCTTGAATATTCTCACTTAATGTACCAGCTCCTTCCTGTAGACATGATATGTACAGTTAGTTATTCTTTGTTTGACGCAAGTGTTATATTAAGTTCCTACTATCTGTACCGGTACTTCTTGTTAATTTGAAATAAACACTAACAGCATAATGTCAAAACAAAAACCGAACAAGTCAAACAGGAGCAGATCATAAAACAAGGAGGCTTTGTACTAAAATATGAATAAAATATAAACAGGGAGTTGTCTAATGTCGTCAAGGAAGCCAACATTACGTTACCTGTTGATCAGCATGTTGACTCAGAAAATCCTCAGGCTCCTGCTGCGACATTTCATTTGGGGCGACGGTTGTGACTTCACTGCTGGTCCCGTGAGAAACTCAAATCGGTTCTTCACGTTTGTTGCGTGGCATGGGTTAGGACATTGAGAGGCATTATAGTGTGGTTGTGTGCACCAAATCGGACTCGGCTTCTAGCTCGATAGCCGTGCATAATTTACGCAAACGCAATGCTCTGTTTACATGAACTCACGGAGTCCGACTCCTTGCACGTGCTCATCTCGACTCGATGGATTTATGAGCTTGATGACAAGTGTGTATTTTGTATTGGATTGATGTACTGCAATTCTAGTCATGTGAACAAGCAATTAGTATTCCTAGTTATATGTGGCATGACGAAATACTGTACTACCAAGTTTGTATTGCAGTATCTTCAGTTTATGGGGTAGAGGGTGCTCAAATTGGATTGATTGAAGATGTAGTTTAGGTACAATTTGCTTGTTTTTATCAATATTTAAGTTGATTGCAGTTCAAGGTGGCACAATCCTATCAGATGTTGTCATTTTGTCACGAAGAACACTGGTATTTGTTGATTATTGATTACCACCATGTTGCAGGCATTGTGGTTACAAGTTTCACTCCAATTTTGATTGTTGTCTGTATGACTAGCAATCCGTTGAGCTGTCTAGGGTTATCATTCAGATAAGGTGTCACAACTTTTAATTGCATGGGAACTTTGGGATCCATGGCAGATGGGCATTGTAAAAAAACGGATCTTGAGTCGGAAGGCTAGCTTGTCCTAATTGTGACCTTAATATGATGATTTTTTTTCCCCTGCCAGATTGAGGAGAAATTAAATGGACATCCAAACCGGGGCCAATAATGGATGAGCTGGATGATGTCACAGTATCAATTTTAAATGGTATGTCATGTGTATGATTTGTCCGCTAAGTAATTAAAATAACTGTATGCTGACACTGATTTCAAAAAGAAGTATTTTACAAATTTGAGACAAAATGTCTAAACTGAATTGCATTTACAATTAATTCTGATAACAGAAATTGGCACAAAACAAACTTGGTTTGACTTGTCAAGTTGAATTAAATTCATTAGTTAAAAAATGTATGAGTTGTTAAGTGTAAAAGGTTTGTTCATGATTGGACTGTCTTTATAGCTGCCAACATCGATGAAGTCTTGCTCCACACCCTCAGTCGTGATGATTTGAGAGACCTTTTTCCTGGACCAGAACACTTTCTCAGGAGGAAATGGATTTGGGCCCTTATTAGTGTAGATGTGATTGGTTACCTACTTTGCTCTGAAAACATCGAGCATAACACTTTTTTTTTCTTTTTTCCTAATTGGGTCTATTGTTTCTCTCTTGTTCATAATGTTTTGGATCTGGTTTCCTCTCGGCTGAGAATTCCACCGTACCAGACAAGGCTGCCCCGAATGAAGCCAGGAACTGTGTCTTCACCAGGAGGAACATCTCCAATCTGTCCTCAGACATCCACTCCTTTGGTGAAAAGCAGCCCAAAGAGGACCCTACAGCTTCCTGCTCCTCCACAATATGTTGTCTATACTAGACATGGGCAAACCCCGGCCCGCGGGCCACATCCGGCCCGCTGCGTGTCTCTGTCCGGCCCGCGTGAAGCCTTTCATAACCCCCCAACACCGCACCCCCCAACGAAACTTTGTCGGCACGTAACTTTGCCGAGTTAGTGTAGCGCGATAGCGATAGCGTGCTTCCCCCCCGTCAACGAGGTGTAGGTACAGAATTAGTCCGGGTGCAGAATCGTTCCCGGCAGAAGTGACTGCCGATACGGCAACTCCATTGGGACATACCTCTACATCGCGTTCGAACGTGATATATGGATAGATCGCGGTACGTTTATAGAGTTGCCGTATGTGACGTAATTGGCAGTCGCCTCTGTCCAGTGGGCGAATGCCAACAACGTCACATACGGCAACTCTATTAGGACAAACTACATCGGTTGATTAAGGTTATCTTTTTTTTTCTGTCAATCCCTGCCGTATTTACAGTACTTTGTATTATATTGTATACACGAAATTCTCTCACAATCTATCTATCTATCACCCGCTAAATAGCGTTTTGACCGTGATCTATCCATATATCACGTTCGACCGCGATGTAGAGGTATTTCCCAATGGAGTTGCCGTATCGGGCAGTCACTACACCCAGAACGATTCTGCACCCGGACTAATTCTGTACCTACCTACAACCCCCCCTTCCGTGGCCCGCCGACTCGATGCAGGTCTGTCATGTGGCCCGTTGCTAAAAAAGTTTGCCCACCCTCTATACAGACAGTGAGTTGGAGCAAGCTCGTAAGCACTACTTCCAGATGGCCCGCACTGCCAGTGAGGGGAAATGTGTCATGTTCAAAGAGCTGAGATGCAGGCTGGTGAGAAACACTGTCACCAGCATGATTTCTATCTTGAGAGCCAGTCAGCAAGGAGAGGGGGTCTGGTACCCTTCTAAGCATGAAGTCACTGCAATGTCTCAAAGACTAGTGGATTATTATCCCATGCTGAAGGATTAAGACAAAACAATGAAACATGTAAGTGATTATATTATTTTGCGCACTTAGATTTTGAAGCGTGTGGTTATTTTTGGCTGATACTTTTTTTATCTGTGCATGTTCACTTTCCATCTTTATTTGTTCTTTCAATGAGTGAAATTTTATTTACCAAGCGAGCACTTACAAGAATCTTCACAAGAGATTCACCAGAGAGGGGCCACAAGAAGAAAAGGCATCGCATTGACTTCTCAGCAAGTGACCAAGAAGAAGATCATGATGCAGACTCAATTGGTGGATCAACAATTATTTTGTGTCACACACCAGGGCGCAGTTCTGATAATGGCCACACTTCACATAAGTAGAAACATGTCCATTTTAATAATAATGATAATGTATGAAAGCTAGGCAATGTTATGATAGTTTTGGATATCATGATATATGACAGGCATTTTTACATTTGAATTGTCATTTGATATATTTTGATGCTCCAAACAATTTCATCCATTTGACTGATTTACTGATTTGTCTCCTCCATTTCATCAGCCAAAGATGGTCTGACAGCACAGGCCAGACATTATCAGACCCTGCAGGAGCTGTACAAGAAACCAAAACCCAACCAAGATGCTGTCTCCCAAATTCTTGACCTGCAGTTTCAAGCAAGAAGATCCTTCATTGATAGTGATGTTCTGAAAGAACAGGACAAGGCCAACAAAGATCCTGGATGCATATCCATGTGTCAAGGATCTTTATCGTGTAAGTGATTAACTTGTTTTGGTTTATGATGAAAAGCAAGCATTTTTGCAGATTTTAACACTGACTTGCATTATAGGCGATGAATGAGCTGCGGCGCATTCTGGATAAGGGCAACAGAAAATTAATTGATGAACTAAAAAAAGAGATGGGAAGACTTCTGCACCAATGTGTAATTTTATGGTGTTTGGAAAAAAAATGAAGTGATGAAGCCACGCATAACGCTGGATGTAGGTGAGTCATTTTTCTGTGTCTCTAATTGACTGTGTAGCTGTTTCCTTGGACATAGGATGGTTTATGTTGCGCTGAATGAATAGATGCAGAATGGTAATACTCTTCATGCTGAAAAAATAAGATTTTTTGGTGATCAACACAAACCTAATAAGACTCATTTTTAGGAAGACTAACTTTGAACTCAAAGTTGATTTGTTCTATTCCAGTGGAATATTCCATCGCGCTGCTCAGGGCACTCCCCACACCCTTTCCTTCACCAAGTCCACCACCGAAGAAGCTGGGACATGCCAGTGAGGCACTGCTTCATGTCATTCAGGTGAAAGTTTGTTCGCATTTTCTCACATTCAACACTTCATAGTTCCATGCATGGATGTGGCGTTTCCTTCTTCTTTTTCTTTAGCCAACAGAAGATCCCACAATGTACTCGCAGAAGAGGTCTTTCTGCACCTCTGTGTTGCTGTTTGATGGGACCCGCTGTCTCATCTGTCTTGGAGCCACGGAAGACTTGAGTGACGGTCTGCTTCATCTGATGGGTTACTACTACGCCCTGCACCTCACATATCCAAAAGTGTGTGGCAACCCATCTCTCTGTCATTCAGATAGAAGTGCTACAGGACACTATCCATGTGTGAGACACCACAGCCTCATACAAAAAAGACCATGGCAGAATGGAAAGATTTTATTGGGGAGTAGAGCTGTGTACTAGGCATAGGTAGTGATACACTCCCCTGGTAGTTGTAACTTGAGGGTGGGTGGGGGTCTGTTGGAACAAACATGTTATCAGTGGTGATAGGAACACAACACTATATGCTGTCCCCATACTGTTTTTGTTTTTTTTATGTCAGGGAATCTGAATCAATATTCAATAATGATGACGGTGAATATTGTAACAACACAACATTACTTGCATTCTAGAAATGATTGCTTGAGATTGTTTTAAGATGCAATGCCTTAGTGACGTTTTTATTACAAGGCAGTGAAGGCACTGTCAGCAATTTAAGTGAATAAATAGTTGTTGACAATATTAATTCTGTTTGCTGAATTATTTTTTTTTGGGGGGGAATGGGCGTAGGGGGGGTGGATGCTTTGTCTCATTTTGAGAAAAAAAAGCTAATATTGTGAACACTTAAATTAAGAAGAATTGCACTGTTAGTAGGTCTGGTTTTAAGATCTTTTCATTCAAATTAAGAAAGAAGCAAACGTGAAAAAAGAATTGAGAAGCTAGTATCAAGTTTATTTGACTTAGTACAGTCCTTTACTGTTTATTTCAAGAGTTTTTCCATTCTTCAAATGCCTAGATATATCGTCTTATTTTAAGAAATCTTACCAAATCTAAATATCTTACTGCATTGGCAGATAATTTGACTTGTTTCTAGCCTGTTCTTTCTCAATTTAAGTGTTTATTTCTTAGATATATTTTGCAGTGTGTGGACACCGAGGGGAGCTCTAGAATTGGCTCATTCAACCGACCAACGAGCCAATCAGCAGCGGCGTCACAGGCCCTCCTCCTTCTTTGTTCTCTCTCTCACTTTGACTTCTGCACTGGACAGCCAGGTTTGTGGAGGGAAGGTTGGAACAAAGTAAGGACGGGGTACCCCATACATTCATGTACGTAGAGTCACTAAGTCTTAAACTCACCAGGTTTGTATCGCTTATCGATAACCCTAATGCCATACAAGTCTATGAGGGTCATAGGTCAACTTTGTCCTAGGGACATGGGGCCACTTTCAGGTTCATCAGGATCCTCCTGGACGCACCCACACCAAATTTGGGGCTTCAAGCCCATGAGGAACCCCAAAACCCTCACTCTAATTCCAGCCTTATCGCTAACCCTAATGCCATACAAGTCTATGAGGGTCAATGGTCAACTTTGTCCTAGAGACATGGGGCCACTTGCTTTTTCATCAGGAGCCCCCAAGAAGCGCACACGCCAAATTTGGGGCTTCTAGTTCTTGAGGAACCCCAAAACCCTAACCCTAATTTCAGCTAACCCTAGTTTCAGCCTTATCGTTAACCCTAATTCAATGCAAGTCTATGGAGGTCAAAGGTCAAATTTGTCCTAGAGACATGGGGCCACTTTCAGGTTCATCAGGATCCTCCTGGACACACCTATGCCAAATTTGGGGCTTCTAGCCCATGAGGAACCCCGAAACCCTCACTCTAATTCCAGCCTTATCGCTAAACCCTAATGCAGTGCAAGTCTATGAAGGTCAAAGCTCAACTTTGTCCGAGAAACATCAAGTGTTTTTTTCATGAATCATTCATCAATGTTAAGAGTTTGCTTTGTGGAGAATTCACAATAAAAATACATTGACACTGTTAAAGATGGACTCAAGCACTATTATTGAACTATACTGTATTTTTTGAGTGATGTGAAGCTTTTGACAAGCGCTGCGCAAAGGAGGCCCATTTGTTTTTGTTTTTTTTCAGGGGGCCCAAAATTCCTGGCGGCGCCCCTGAGCGTTCATCTCCAGCACTAAGGCAGTGGAGCTGCCGGCCACGAGAGAAGAATTAACCAGTCCATTGAAACCATTTGTTTGGTCTAGTGAGTGGCAACAGTCCTTTGAGGATCTTAAGTGCCTTCTCAGCTGTAACCCTGTCCTGTCTGCTCCAAATTTTTCCTCATTGGCTAGAAGCCCCAAATCTAGCGTGGGCACTTCTTGGGGGCTCCTGATGAAAAAGCAAGTGTCCCCATGTCTCTAGGACAAAGTTGAAAATTCACCCCATAGACTTGCATTGAATTAGGGTTAACAATAAGGCTGAAACTAGGGTTAGGGTTAGGGTTAGCTGAAATTAGGGTTAGGGTTTCGGGGTTCCTCAAGTACTAGAAGCCCCAAATTTGGCGTGGGCGCTTCTTGGGGGCTCCTGATGAAAAAGCAAGTGGCCCCATGTCTCTAGGACAAAGTTGAAAATTCACCCCATAGACTTGCATTGAATTAGGGTTAACAATAAGGCTGAAACTATGGTTAGGGTTAGGGTTAGCTGAAATTAGGGTTAGGGTTTCGGGGTTCCTCAAGTACTAGAAGCCCCAAATTTGGCGTGGGCGCTTCTTGGGGGCTCCTGATGAAAAAGCAAGTGGCCCCATATCTGTAGGACAAAGTTGAAATTTCACCCCATAGACTTGTATGGCATTAGGGTTAGGGTCCAAGAGTACACATACACATTTTCTTTTGCTTTATTGATTTAAGCTCATCGTCTCCAGCTGCAAAGGTATAGAAAGCTTTCTGTGTTTTGATGTCGTGTGTGAGAAAACATCACTTTTTTCTGTAAACTTGTGTTATCATTGTCCTTCATTGAAAATGACACAATCTTTCATTTCATTGTTCAGATGCCGAACACCAAGGCATTCCGTCGCTCTCTGGCCATGAAACGACGCCTGGAGCAAAAACGGGATTGGACACCTTTTCCACCTCGGAAGGACTTTGAACGTCGTGAGTACTTCCACGTTCATGATTTCATGTTCTGCCTGTGTTGTTATGTTGTATTCCAAATAAATCTTACAAAAACATATTTAGATTTTTCTTTTTTGTCAATTTACACAGGGCGCGGTACTGGTCAGCGACCTGGGTGCGAAGATGGCCCGTTTTGCTCCTGACTGACAAAACAGTGCAAGTTCGTTTTTTCTCTTCAGTGACACTGTGCTAACAGATATTTCTTAGAATTGTGTGATTACATAATTGATTATGTGACACTTCTTCCAGGTTTAACATTTGTGTATATGGCCGATCACCTCCCCCTTCGTCAGCTGTACATGGTGGTGTTATGATGGTGTAAGTTTCTTCCTTCTTCAGCCTTACTTGCTCTTCATTTGATATGACAAATATATGTTAACATGTTGTTTTCTGTTTAGGTGCACCTCAGGACTGATTTTGGTGGAGCGTCTGCATGCTGCAGTGCTCCATCAGCTCGCACCCCCTTCACCTAGGCCAGGGGTGTTGTGCCACAACCAATCATCGCCCAGGGTGTCTCCCAGAGTGGTTGTGACAGGTCCTGTCTACATGCCAGTGTATGGACCCGCTCCTGAATGGACTCTTGTTGGACAGGAGGTTGAGGTAACCTGTTCATCCCTCTTTTTTTTTTTCCCCCAATCGTGTATTTGTCAAACAGTGCAACTTTTTATTTTAAAAATGAACACTTATCCTAAGTTGAATCTGATTTCCTCTCCTCTTTTTTATAGACGGTACCAACAGCTGTTGAGACTGCATTTCACACAGACATCCCGTCCAATCCCGTGTGGTTCAGTGAGGCTAAGGCTTAATCTCTCCTGTCCTGTTTGTGGGGGCGCTAATCCCGTAAGAGTCAAGTAGGCGTAAGCAGCGGCCGGTGAATAAGACGAGTTAACAACGGAAGAGCACATGCAAGAACGGCGGAAAATACCAACAACGGAAAACAAATCAAAGACCCACCCGCAAGTTACCAGTCTAAAGTGTGGACCCACTTTGGCTTTTACGAGACGGATGACGGGAGGAAACTTCATAAAGAAAATGCAATCTGCAAGAACTGTTTTGCGAAGGTAAAATACAATGGCAACACTACGAATCTGCAGAGCTGCCTCGTTCGCTATCACCCGTCCCTTTTTTCCCAGAATTGTTCTCTTTTTTCACCACCTGTCCCGGGAAAGATAAAATCTCTCCCAGGACACAATTTGTCCCGTTTTTTATGGAAAATGACAAAACCTCATTTAATTTCCGTCTGTGGTCTAGATAGGGTTGCCAACCCTCCCGTAAAGTACGCGATTGTCCCATATTTGTCAACTAAAAAGCCTGTCCCGTAATGAACTGATGGGGGACGCACTTCACTTTGTCCCGTATATTTTGGGGACGCGGTTATTTATTTATTTATTTTGTCTGCATCATTTTTTTATTGATTTTCAGAATCGGGGCAGTGAAAGGATTTTTTCCCCTCTTTCATCTTCCCGTCGGTTTGTATATCCCAAGTCCCCAAGTTGAGATAAGACAAGTTGCTACTGACTTTACATTACCAGAAAGCACTGTCCTTGTTTACATGAAAGTTATTAATGTTCATGCACTTTAATATGTTTGCTTGTGCAGTGCACGTTTGTTTGTACATTATACAAAGTTTTGGAATAAATGCAAGATCACAGGCATTTTCCTTTTTATGGGTATTTTTTTCTTTTTCAGTCACATATCGTCTGCAAAATTTCGAAGATATCGTGTGTCGTGATGTTGTCATTGTCGTGGGCCAAATATCGTCACAGTATCGAATCGTGGGTTAGCCGTATCGCCCCACCCCTATTATCAACACAAGATCACATATGTACAGTACATGTACAGTTTAATTAGTGTGTTACTTTGTTTATGAATTAATTTCTTTATGTTCTTCCAGATGTCCAGCCTGAGACGTCGATCAGCACGCGTTGCCTCAAAAACCAAAACAAACAAGTGACATGTTGGTATTTGGGATATGTGTATTTCATTGTGTGCATCTTTGTGATAGGACAATAAATGCAGTTCTTTAAACGTTACTTTGTGTCCTTGTATTTGCAGGTGTGGGCAACACGTTCAACTGTCCACATGACTGAGTCTGCCTCCAGCAATGTCACAGCAGTACAGCAGGTTTGTACTTATTCATTTCCACTTCATCACCTGTGTGTGTTTTCTAGGCTTTACACCGATCTTATCGGCTGTATCGGATCGGCCGATATTTGGCATTTTTTGAAACGTTCATGATCGGGCGTCATGTCATGAATCACCGATCAATGACGTCATGGTCGCGTTGAAACTTTTTTAATCTGTCTCATTTCCTCCAAAGTAGTTTCACAGCATCGACATGTTTATTTGTTTGTATCCGAGTGTTATGTAAATGTATAGATTTGGGTTTACATTGTTGTCAGTTCCTTTTGTCTGCTGTGTGTCCGTTTGGGCACTAGATGGCGCAGTAGATCCTGTGTTCCCTTTTTTTTGCTTGTTCCAGGTGCGGAAAGGTGATTGGCTGGTGCCAATATTTAAGGAGGAGGACTTCAACACCTCGGTCTCTTTGTCCTTCTCCCAGCTCCCAACCAGAGGCCATGTGCCGCAGCAGCAGCATTCTGTGTTCAGCCATCAATTCTGTTTTGTAATCTATTTCAGTTCCCTTTGTGTCCACGTAGCCCGTAGGGGAGGGAAGCCATTTGTGTTGTGACCCTTTTCTCCTGTGTTTTAGTGAAGGAGGTTAGTTTGACTGTCATTTATTTGATTGTTTTCTTCATAGGTAAGATCCATAAGAGAGCCATTTAGTTTGTTGTTTTGGCCATGCCCTCCCTGACGCCAGTGCAATGATGGTGACGTTTAATAAAAACCATCCTGTGGACGAAGCACCTTTGTCTAATTTGAGAGCTGGGAGAAGGGGGGGAGCCTTTATGTTGTGTCCTGGTTCCCCCTAGGCCGGGGCATAACACCGAGAGCTAATGATTCATGATTCAAAAACCTTCATTTTCGTCTTCGTGCCTCTTCCTGTTTTGAGCACTGTCGCTATGTGACGGACAATAAAGTTTCTTTGAATCTGCAATATATGCAACGCTACAGTACCTCGCGGGGGAACTTTGGCAAAAAATTTCAACACCACAAATTTAATCAGGCACTTGGAAAAGATACACACGGAGGAGCATGTCGAGTTTAAGAAACGCAGCGCGGAGAAAGAAAAAGAAAAGCAAACTCTGAAACGGATGCTAAAGCAAACAACTTTAGACGGTGCTCCTGAGAAGGCAAGGGGTGTACAGAAACAAGTATTTATTGCCCCTAACGTGATCGGATCGGTGATCGGTTTATTTAAACTCACTGATCGGTGATCGGCACAAAAATCGTGATCGTGTAAAGCCTAGTGTTTTCCTTTCTATGTTTATTGGCATAAAATCACATCTTTCTTATTTTAATCAGGTGGAGGCGACGCCACAGATGACCAGAGCTGTGCCCGTGGTTCCTGTGGCTCCCGTGGTTGCCAGCACCAAGCCAGAGGAGGCCAGCACCGTCCAGGAGGCAACACAGAAGATCAACTAAGCTAAGGAGGCTTTTCTTTCTTCTTCTGTTGCCTCTGACTGCTCCGCTCGTTCTACGCCTCGTACATGTGATTTGTGATCCATCATCAGTTAGTACTAGTGAAGATGCAGTGGCAGATCATGGCACTGGTATTAGATTAGCCAAGGTTCTGCATGGTTCTTTTCATCAAGGCGAAACCGGTCACGGTTTAAAATTCCAGCACCAGCTGGCAACAGTGAGTCACTTCAGAAGAGCAAAACTCCTCACTTTGACATGGATAATTCTGACGTAGAGTTTGTCAGTGCTGTGACCAATGAAGAGTGTAACTTCTCTCCCCTTGATGTTGATGTTTGTTTAGACCTTTGCAAAAACTTGAAGAATCATTTGGACCGTGCGAGTTTTCCGATTTCTGATTGCAAAGGCCCATTAGGTTCGCCGTGTACAAATGAGAATGTAGAGGCTGATGGAAACTGCTTCTTCAGAGCCATCAGTCAAGCTGTGACTGATTTATAGACACAGAAGTGAAAATTCAGGTTGCAGCAGTTTGTTTACGATTAGATGTGTACACTTTTATCGATGGTCATGGGTTGAAGTACAGCTCTTGCAAGAAACAATTCTCACATTGTATATATTTATGGATGTATTTGTTTTATATGGAAGCAGTTGTTACCATAATCCAAATTAAAATAAGAATATAATAACAGAAATGCTTTTTCATTTTAAGAACGAAGCTGCATTATTTGACTCATAATTAAAATCATTAATAAATATTCCTATATGCATTTTCATTTTCTTATTCGTGTCGCACCTTTTATGACACAATCAAAAAGAAAACTGAGGGCATTGCTTTTTCATTTTCGTGGTCCTGCCCTGCACAAGAGTTACCACAACTCGAAAACGAAATCGCAATGTCAAAGTAAGCGCGCGGCGCAGGAAAGTGACGTCAGCAGCTCTCCACCTGTGGGTATGGCGGTATGACGCCAAGTGTCATTTGCTTCCTGTTATGTGTAAATTCTAATGTTTGTGAATTTAATAAATGTATATATATATACTGTATATTTAAAAAAACAAAACAAAACAAAAAAAAGGTATAGCGGTATGACACCACTTTGCCATCGTTACTTTTCACGTCATTGAAGTTGCCGGTAAACGAGTTTTAAATCGCCGAAAAACGTGGACCACTGACGGATCTCGTTGGTCGGACAGATTTGAGCATGGCGCACATTGACACAATTGTTCAAACCCTGCTGGATTTAGCTTCCCAGGTGGAGTTGAATAGTGTATCTGAATGTGATGCTCGGGACCGAGTTGAGCAGGTATTCTGCTGTCCCAGATACGGACGCAAACAAGGTTGCCCTAGCCAACCTGTTGTCAGTTATGGAACACCTTGATGCACTAGCACAACATCAAAGCTAAAGCTATTTGTTACATGGGTGGAGTAACAGCTGTTTGGCGTCGGCCACCAGTCCATCCGTCGCAGGATGCGATGCAACGGATCATTGCTTCCGTTCGGCGTCGGCCACCAGTCCATCCGACGAAGGATGCGAAGCAACAGATCAATCCGTCGACTGGTGGCAGATGCTGGTGCGAGATCTGTCAGTGGTCCACGTTTTTCGGCGATTTAAATCTCGATTACCGGCAACTTCAATGACGTGAAAGAAGTAACGATGGCAAAGTGGTGTCATACCGCCATACCTTTTTTTTCTTTTCTTTTCTTTAAAAAAAAAAAAAAAAATATATATATATATATATATATATATATATATATATGTATATATATATATATATATATATATATATATATATATCTTTATTAAATTCACAAACATTAGAATTTACACATAACAGGAGGCAAATGACACTTGGCGTCATACCGCCATACCCACAGGTGGAGAGCTGCTGACGTCACTTTCCTGCGCTGCGCGCTTACTTTGAGATTGCGATTTCGTTTTCGAGTTGTGGTCACTCTTGTGCAGGGCAGGACCACGAAAATTAAAAAGCAATGCCCTCAGTTTTCTTTTTGATTGTGTCATAAAAGGTGCGACACGAATAAGAAAATGAAAATGCATATAGCAATATTTATTAATGATTTTAATTATGAGTCAAATAATGCAGTTTCATTCTTAAAATGAAAAAGCATTCTGCTATTGCTTTTTCATTTTTGAATTTTGAATTTTGGTAACTCTTTGCTGGTGCATGTTTTGAAAATTAAATCTCAAATGTGTTTTCCTTCATTTGAATTAAGTACAAGAATGAGCAGTCTTGAAGAAGAAAATGAAAATGCAGATTGAATGACTTATTAACCATTTTAATTATGAGTCAAATAATGCAGCTTCGTTCTTAAAATTTAAAAGCATTTCTGCTATTGCATTTTTATTTGGATTATGGTAACTATCTGCTTCCATAATTCCACCTGTGTTAAAGAATAGGAAATGCTTCAGCAGAGTTTTATGAGGGTGTTTTTTTTTTTGTTGAAAGTGAAAATGTTGTTTTGAAAATGACTGCTTACAGGTCCATCTGTTTACTCTAACCAAGCATTCAGAACGAGGTGTCCAACACCGGTTTAATTTTTCAGGAATTGTTGACTTTAAAGAATCACGTTAATGTTCATTAATTCATGGAAGTGAAGAATAATTAAAGTAAATCTTAAAGTAACCTTGTGCTTCTGTGTTTCTCAATGTTTCAACAACATAGTTAAGTTCTTTCACATGGCTACTTTTATTTAACAGCTCTTTGCACACACGACCTTCAGGTCAAAAAGTAAATTCAGTAAATAGCATCACCATAAGGATTGCGTAATAACAGAAACAAAGGAGTGCAGTAAATAACCGATATCCCTGTGTATTTTTAAAAGGAACACTAGAGATTTAACAAGACACAAAATAACAGGAGGTTCACAACAATTTAGTGTCCATTCTCTGGATAGGGTCAGGGGGAGGCGCACTGCAGTGGAATAAGTGTCCATCCTGTGGAGAGGGTCGGGTGGTTTAGAGAGATGCAGTGATGGCCTCTCTTAGGTGCAAATACAAGTTCACAGCCTGATACGGATCTGTTGGTGGAGCAAGATGGGACTCAGCCATAAAGATGATACAGAGTTCATAAATATCTGGATTACATGGTACAGCCAGCCGAAAGACACATTCATTTTTGCACAGTTGAATGTGTTCATCTTCAACAGGGGAGAGAAAATCTGTTGTTCGCTAAAGTTCAGGAACAGCATGCGTCACATTAGGCCGACCGCTGGGGACGTTCAGGTTTCTTGATGGCCTGATGTTGTGTGCATTCCACACCTGTGCAGTGTCATCCAACTCATCCTGTAGAAAATGTATACATTTAGGAAGAGCTGTGCCAGCAGAACATAAATAAAACACTAAATTACAGCATTCACACATGAGCAACCCCACCCTCTCCCTCCCTCCCTGTCTCTGTTCATCCCTCCCTCCCCCCCCCTCTTTCTCCCCATCTCTTTTCCTCTCTGTTTCTACCCTTCTGTTCCATCTCTCTCCCCTTCCATCTCTGTTCCTTTCCCTTTTCTACCCCTTCTCTTTAGCATTCTTTTTCCTTTCCTCCCATCTCTGTCTGTCTGTCTTCCCAACACCCCCTTCCCCGTTTCTGTCCTCCCTCCCCTCTCTCTCACTCACATATACATGCGCACAAAATGAAAATAAAACATTATTCATGAACTCACCTGTATGGAGGCCCATACAACAAAACTGCAGGAGACTTTTGTCCAGAAACTCGCCATCAAAATGCCCGTTGTCTCTGAGGCCTGATAACAAGGCTAACCAGAACTCCATGCGCTGGCCACGCAGGAAACCCCACCAATATTCAATTCTTTGATTGGCGGTGCTGGCCCCCTCCAAGTAACTATCGAGGGTGTCGTCTGGTTGAACAGGGACGAGGAAACGCTGGAAGCCTCTAACATGGCCATTTTCGGTTCCAAGGTCGCCTCAAACAACTCTAGGGCACCCCCCCAAAACGCTGTACCGCTTCTATGTAGCACCCTCCAATTACTTTTGGGTCACTACTTGTTGTGCAAGCATTGAGCCAGATTATTTTTCTTGAAAAGCCATCGATACATCCATTCACACAAATACCATATGGCTTCAGTTCATCATATGAGTCCAGGTGCCAGATGAAGTTGTGAAGTTTGAGAAGTAATTCCTCCGTCTGAGACGCCCCGCTTGCCTTAATGACACTCCTCTTGGATCCAGCTCCTTCAAAACCAAACGCACAGACTCTTTTCTCACACGCAGTCCATTTTCTCTGCATTTAGCATACATCCACCTGTACCCGTGAAGCTGCCCAGGGTAATGTAGCTGGTTGCTAATGGATTCAAACAGGATCGCCAGGTCGGAATAGGCTTTGCGTGGCACGAGTCCCCTTGGAATGTACAGCTGCATCCCACTCTAGACTGATCAAACCCGACAAAGAAAACAAATCCTGAGTCACTAAATATTAAGAAGATGATTAAAAGGATTGGTATGTTTGATGTATGGAGGGATTTTCATCCATCCACTAAACAATTGACTTTTTACTCTCACCCTCATTCAGTTTACTCGACGACCGATTATTTCTTTATGTTCAGAACAGACAGACACAGGGTTTTAGATTGTAGAATTGCTGTTAGCGACATATCAGATCACTCAGGTGTATATGTGAAAATAAATGTAGGTCACCCACACAAAAACACTTTTTGGAGACTCAACACCTCCCTATTAAATGACACCCGATTTGAAGATTACATTAGGAAAGAAATGAAGGAATATACAAACCTTAACGGTAGCACAGTGACGTCACAGAGTATTTTATGGGATGCTGGAAAAGCAGTATTGCGTGGGAAGATTATAAGTTGGACATCACAAAGGAAAAAAGAAAAACTTAAACACCTTAACAACTTGACAAGTAAATTAGACTCACTGGAACGGAAGCACGTAGAGACTAACGACCCCACCTTATTGGAACAAATAACCGTAGTAAAATCAGTACTAAATAAGAAACTGAACGACCAGGAGGAACTTACACTTAAGTATATCAAACAAACCCACTATGAAAATGGACCCCGTGCTAAAAAACTCTTAGCCTGGAGACTTAAAAAACAACAGTCTGGAAGATCCATATATAAAGTAAAGGACCCGGTCACCAACCAGATGTGTTATAAGCCAGAAGCAATACATAAGTCTTTTGAATCATACTACAGGAATTTATACACTCAACCCGAATTAGCAGAAGCAGTAACAGTCAATCAGTTTTTTGAAATCCCTAGACCTGCCATCTGTTGTCACAGAACAAAATAAGTGCTTAACTACAGAGATTACAAATGCAGAGGTCGACAAGGCAATTTCTAAACTGAAAACAAGCAAAGCAGCCGGGGGAGATGGACTACCAGCAGAATGGTATAAGACTTTTAGGGACTCTGTGACCCCACTGCTATTTATTAAATTGTTTTAACTATGTCTTAAAAGGTGGCGAGACCCCACCATCTTGGAAACAGGCCATATTATCTGTAATACTGAAACCAGGGAAAGCTAGGACAGATTGCAGCTCATACAGACCTATCTCAGTTTTAAACACTGATTATAAAATTTTCACTTCAATTATTGTCAACACACTAGAAAATATTATCCCTAACCTAATTGACACGGACCAGACAGGTTTTGTTAAAAATAGACCAACACAAGACAATGTTAGGCGAGCTATACATCTGTTACATATAATGAGCAAAGGAAACACAATGTCCTTAGCAATTAGCTTTGACACAGAAAAAAGCTTTTGACTCTGTTCTATGGGAATTTTTATACCTGGTCCTGCAACGTTTTGGCTTTAACAATACAGTTATAAAATGTTTAAAATTCACCTGTGGCCCGGATCAGAATAAATGGCAGTCTTTCAGGTACAATCCGTTTGGAGAGGGGTTGCTGACAGGGCTGCCCACTGAGCCCCATCTTGTTTGCTCTATTTATAGAGCTACTTGTTCAAAAGATTAGGGAAGACCCAGAAATCACGGGAATACTATTCAAGGGGAAAGAATATAAGACATGTTTATATGCAGATGACATCCTGGTGACTTTATCCGACCCGGATACCAGTCTCCCTAAATTAATGCCCTCCTTCGACCAATGTGGTTCATATTCGGGATACAAATTGAACATAGAGAAAACTCAAACTCTTACTTTTAATTACATACCTCAAGAAAACTTACGTAAGTCCTTTAAATTTAAATGGAAAACCAGAATTTTCAAATACATAGGTCTTCATATTCCCAAGACCCCCAAAGATTTATATAGTGTAAACTACGGTAGCATCACAACCAAAATTAAAAATGATCTGGACAGTTGGACCCCCCTAGTACTTGATTTTTACAACCGAATAGATACTTAAAAAATGGTTATTTTACCACAATTGTTATTTCTACTCCAATCGCTACCTGTAGAAATACCCAATAAGAAATTCAGTGAATGGAATCGGATCATTTCTAGATTCATATGGCAGAACAAGAAACCAAGGGTACGCTACAAAACATTACACTTAACAGGGAGGGATGTCACTCCCATGCTTGGAGGACTACTATAAAGCAGCACAACTGCAGTATATAGTCTACTGGTGCAGGGCGGGTTACGATGCAAAATGGAAGGAGCTAGAATTTGACCAACTAGATATCCCACTTCAATCTCTGCTGGGTGACAAAGCTTTCAAGACTATATACTCTAATAACCTATGTGATGTTATAAAAACTCCCCTAAATATTTGGTACAAAGAGATGAGCAAAGCGCACCTGGAAAAAAAATCTCGGTTATTAAGATGGGTCGAACATGATAGAGTATTCTTGTGTTATTCTTTATCTTGGTTTATATTGTATGATCACTAGTAGCACGTGTAAACTGTTAGAATCCTAGGCTAACATATACGCATCGTATTTCACTTTGTTTTATGGCCTGCCACTGATGTGCTCGTCCTCTCCCTGTACAGGATATTAGCTGTGAAATCGGTCAACTATCGTATAGTCGTTGGTTTGTCTCTCTCTGTTCTCCTCCCTGTTCTTTCCTTATCTTATCCCCTCCCAGTCCTGTGTATAAGAGACCTTCTTCCTCCTTCCCACCTCGCACTCGCACTCCCATTTTACTGTGTTTTGTGCCTCGGAGCTCCGATCCCTTTTTTTATTGTTTGTTCATTAAATTACTTATTATCCCAGTATTCCTGCATCGGCATCTTCGCTCTTTTCCACAACAATTTGGCGTCACAAACAGGATTGCTGGAGACCCGTCAGTGGAACTCTGGGACGTTGAGGGCCCGGGACCAGGAACGGAGGAAACTCCTCGTTCCCCCTCTACCTCGAACCAAGCATTCAGAGATGAGAGGATCGGCGTCTAAGAGTGGATCTGATCGGCTTCACGTCTATCCAAGCGAACCTGGAAGGGAAGTGCTGATTCAGAGATCGGGTGAGAAGTAATTGTTCTTGTCTCAGACATATCAGTGACCAGTGGGTTGTTTTCCTTGTCGTCTACGAACGGTCCCGGGGCAGGACGGAGCGCATACGTTAACCGTGCCTGTCAGGTCGGTGTTGATTCTGAATCAACACTGAAATTCCCGCTCCACAAGTGAGCCGGAAGCTTCTGGTAGGTAAACTACCAGAGGGGTGAGTTTTTTCTCCACCTTTTTGCTCCAGAGTAAGAAAAAGGGGTGCATGGGGACGCCTGTGTATTTTCTGACTTGGAATTTTGTGAAAACTTAGTGAAAAGTCAGAGTAATAAGTCTAGCTAGACAGTGCTGGGGAAGAACCAGAGCAAAGTGGCTGCTGCTGTTCCCCAGGGGGGACCAATTGTGGACGACATGAGGAAAAAATATGGTCCAGATTGTCTTGACATGTTGGGAATTTGGGTTGAAAAGTATGATTTCCCAGCAGGGGGATCACTGAGTTTGGAGGAATTGAGAAACCTCCGGGATAAATTGAAGATAGCAGAGGGAAAGGTTACAAAAAAGAAAAAAAACAAACAAATATGCAATTCAGATCATCAAAGATCATGAAAGGTGTTTTTCATTTTGGAAAACTGAAGCAGAAGTCAGGGACAGGAAACAAGTAAAAAAAACCAAAACAAACGTGTGAACAGCGCTGGGCGCTGGAGCACAGGGGTGACAGAGATAACGGCAGAGGGTGCACACACTCACACACACTCCCCAGAGGAGGGAGAAAAGGAGCCGCTCACACACGAGCATTCAAATGCACCAAATGTCTGTATCCTTCTCTTACAGGCCCGAGGGACCCTCTCCTGGACATGCCTGTCTTCCCTCCTCCCGCCTGCCCTCATCCAACAAAGCTACCACCGTACAACCCTGCGCACTCCAGCACCGACGCCGCAGCGTCGCCACGTTCATCAGGACTGCCGTCAACCAAACGGCCAGCCTCATCACTGCTTTCAGACAAGGGCTGCTCCCCCAGATCGCCAAAGCAGTTAACACAAGCTGCTGCGTGGGGATTGAAGATGCCCGGCTGACAGAGGTCCGACGTCATGCAGTGCACGCTGAGAGGCTTCTGCAGGAGGCCAGCGATGCAGAGGACAAGAAGATAAAGCGTGCCTCCCTCACCATGATGAAGCTCCTCAGTGACACAGCGAGACGGCCCTACAGGAACAACGACAACCAACGAAGGGCGACTAGCGGAGATAGAGGCGAAAAGGGGGCGTGCCACATCTGCGGCCGAATGGGTCACTGGGCCAGAGAATGCCCTGACAAAGGAAGACACCGCGGGCAGAACCATGCCCACCGCAGCCAAGAGAGTGATCGCGAGGGCCGGAAAAGAGGATCCAACTTAGAGCAGCTGAGGGGGGAGGGTGGAGTGCGGGACATGGCATGGACCCGGCGAGACGGACCCCCGGCCTACAGCGTTTTCGCAGGGAAGTGATGCACACACACACATGCAACACGCTTCTTGCAATGAAGAAATGCTTGCTGTCCCCTCTAACTTCCCTTCCCCTGCTGACAAATACACTGATTCATATTCTGATGTGGATTATTCGGAAACGTATACTGATTTACATGTTGATGCTGATTTTTGTTCTGACAATGATTTAGGTTCGACTGATTGCTCTCAGCCTGACGGTGAGACATGCATTGACACTGACACAGAGTTCGAGGTTGATTTACGTGACCAAATTTTGAGCACCATTGACAGGTTTAGAGCCTCGTCACGTGCCGCCTCCTCCCACATACATGTTGTATAAAGAAGCTGCTTTTGAGAAACTGCCGCGGGTCACTTTTAGAATTATGGGTAAAAATATCACGTTCCTAGCCGATAGCGGAGCAACATTGTCGCTCCTTCGTGCAGAAGAACTTCCCCAGTGTAAAAAAAAAAGTGGGAGATATGTTTATTCTGTCGGGGCAGCTGGAACGAAGAAGAGAGAGCCTCTCACCACTCCACTTACTTGTATTGACTACGGCGACGAGACATGCACATCACAAAACCAAATTAAACACAGCTTTGTATTGTCAGAAGTGTGTCCGATGAATTTGTTGGGAAGAGATTTGCTTCTAGCCATGGGCATGAATCTCATCTCCACCCCCGACGGGTTGATTGTTGCCAGGTCGTTATCTTCCTCGACCTTGGCTCAAATTCCTAAGCCTCTCTTGCATGTCTATCAGTGGTTGCTTCCCCTCGAGGCCCCAGAAGAATTGATAGTGGCGGCTAACGATAAGGTGCCGGGTGATGCTCACTTCATGAAAGCTCCCAATTTGCAGCTGCCCGAGGAACTGAGTGAGGTTCCCTCCTCACTGTGGGCTGCTCACAAATACGATGTGGGACTGATCAAAGGTGCCGAACCGGTGAAGATCACACCCAAAAGTGATATTCGGCCCAACCAGCCGCAATATCCTCTGAAGCCAGAAGCTGTTGAAGGGATCACTCCTGTTTTTGATTCTCTTCTCGAAGCAGGTGTCATTGTCCCATGCCCCGACTCGCCAGTGCGCACGCCCATGTTCCCTGTAAAAAAGGCCAGAGTTCCTCCTCAACGTGATGACTGGAGGTTTGTTCAACATTTGAGAGCAGTTAACGCTGCTGTCCACGCCAGGGCACCGAACGTGCCCAACCCACACACGACTGCATAGCACAGCTAGACACAATTTTCTCCCCCCGACCTGACCTGACCTGACGAACCCCTTGCTAATGCTGATTTTGTTTTCTACGCAGATGGTTCAGCATTCCGGGACGACAAAGGCGCCAACAGAGTTGGTGACGCAGTTGTCTCCGACTCGGAGGTCATCTGCTCTGACTCCCTTCCATGTCACCTCTCAGCACAAGGGGCAGAGCTGGTTGCGCTAACTGAAGCGTGTAAATTTGCAGAGGGCAAGTCTGTCACAATCTACACAGACTCCCGTTATGCGTTTGGTGTCGTTCATGACTTTGGGGCACTGTGGAAATGCAGGGACTTCCTCAAGTCAGACGTCTGCCAAAACATTTATTTTCACATTTCGCTAAATTGACGCACGGTTTAGACCATGTGTCAAAAGGGGGGATGTTGGAATTAATTAATCAATTTTGGTTCACTAGAGGGTTTTCAGTCGTAGCACAGAAGCATTGTGAAGCGTGTTTAATTTGCCAGTGGAGTTGTTACAACACCTCAGTTATTGCTTTTGCCACTTCGATCTCCAGCTGTGTATCGGGGAGCCCCTTCACATTTAGGCCATCCATGTTCAGCACAAACTCTTCTCACATTTCTTGCAGAGGAACCTCTTGTCCTGCCACTTTCCAGCGATGTCCGCTCAGAAACTTGTGAGGATGCCTTGCCTTGTCTTGCCATGTGAAAAATGATTTCTGAGTAGGGTTCCAGAGACATTTCCAATGAACAATTAGCTTTTCTCCTACAACCAGTGAGCAAATCTGCAGCGCTCTGCCTGAGTCAACACGAGCCTCTAACTTGCTGATCTCGTACCTCCGTCCAAAGACCAGGGTAAAACGCACTGTTTTTTGTCTTTGTGTTTCAGTGATTTTATTTTTTGTTCTTCAAACTATAAAAATAGAATCAAGCCATTTTCAAATTTTCTTGTATTTAATATCACACAGTTAAAAGGAAAAATGTCTCATATTTCATATTTGGTTTTTTTTCATTGTAAAACGAAAAACAAATTAGCGTCCGTTTTTGGTTTTTCAATCCAATGACCAAAACATACTCGGACCATAATGGACTTATTGGTGATTTTATTTATGAGTCAAATAATGCAGCCACGTTCTTAAAATGAAAAAGCATTTCTGCTGTTGCTTTTTCATTTGGATTATGGTAACTGTCTGCTTCCACACTCCAGTGGTTCTGCACATTAGTATAAATAGAGTGATTCTCTATCATGACATCACAGGACGGCGGCACACTGACTCATTCCATGAACCTGGACACTGATGATCCAGACTTTGGACCAGATGAGCCAACAGGCCACAGTGGAAACGGGTCAGAACATGGGACTGGCTGCTGAAAGTATACAGGTAGGTGGCGCTGTCATCCCAAGTTGTGTGGTGTGGAGGATCGGGGCCAAAGTTCCAGATGCTCACAGATGTGACTGTGGATTCAGGAGGAGTGTTTGAAGGCTGGACTCCCAACAGTGATTGGCTGCTGAGGACCTCTCAATCACAATCAGGTTTTTTAGTGGCTGTGAGATTGAAAGTGAGATTGCATTGTCCAGGGAGGAGGACAGCAGTCAGTCATGTTTCACCTCCAGTCAACACGCAGTGGTTCACATGAAGGTCCAAGAGGCCTACAGACCTACACAGAGTCTGGATGTGGCAGCACAGTGGCATCATTGTCTTTGTTGTGTTGTTTGGTCATTGTGATCCAATGTAATGTGAGAGAAGGACGAGTGCAGTTCTATTGGAGTGAGTTGCTTACAAATACAGATCGCACGATTTCTATCCCAATTGTTAAGTGGGAAAGAGACCTGTCTCTCCAGCCTCACTCTAATTTCTGGAGAACAATCTGCCTGAACACCTTTTCACTGATAAAACAACCTATTCTACAATTAATACATTTTAAAGTACTCCACAGGATCCACTACACTGGACAGCGGATGTTTCAGATGGGCATGACCGCCTCTCAGACCTGCTCACACTGCACAGTTAATGTCCCAGATAATTACCTACACGCTGTATGGCATTGCCCACCAGTAAATAAATTCTGGCACGTAGTATGCAATGATCTATCAGCACAGGTTGGTTACAACATCACAGCCACTCCTTCTTTTTGTCTCTTAGGGGACCTCAGTGATATCAAATCAGATAAGGCAGCATCTCGCATGCTGATCACCTCCTTATCTATCGCTAAGAAAACAATCCTCACAAACTGGAAAACAAAACAACACCTGCACATTGCACAATATAGGAACTTATTGTTAGACCACACCTCCTTGGTAGGAATGTCTGCTTCATCCTATAACTAACTAGTAATCAATCAATAGCTGAGGCTGCTGGTTGATGTGGGCAGCGGTGGTCGTGCTGCCGCGGGCCGGGTGCGGTCTGGGGGGGGGGGGGGTTTGGGCGTGGGGGGTTCGGCTGCTTTGCGGGTTGGTGGGGGGTCGGGGATTGGGTGCCCCGGCGGGGGATGTCTACCACGCGGGGGGCTGGGCCTGGTGGTTGGTGGGTGGTGCTCCGGGGGTGGTGCTCCGGGGGGGGTCCCTGGCTCTGGTCTGGGGGCCCCCTTGTTGGTGGGAGGGCTGGTCCGTCCCTGTGTCTGGGGACTGGCGCTGGATCGTACGCGGTGGGGTCGCATGCCTGGGGTGGGGCTGCGCGTTCGCCGGCTACCGCTCCTGTGTGCCCGGGTGCGGTGGGGGGTGGGCCCCCTTTGGCTCCTGGATCCCTGTGGTGTCCCCGGCCCCGATGTCGCTGAGGGGGCGCCCTGCCCGGGAGTCCCCCCTGGTCACATAATAGGTGTTTTTTTTGTTTTGTTTTTTTTTCCCTAAATTTTTAATTAATTTATTTATTTTCTTCTGTTTCTGCGGATTTGTGTCTTGGGTGGTCGCTGCCCGGCCTTCTGGCCTTAAGACCCTCTCCAATCTTAATAGCATTATAGACACTTAGGGCTTGGGGGGGTGGTTCGTGCACTGCGGCCACCGCCCTGCTCAGCAGCAGTGTGGTTGCCCCAGGGCCTTACCACCCTTCCATTTTAAACGCACCATAGTTCAACACACCAGCGAGTGCACATATACACACACTGACACCCCTACACACAGTGGGGTCGGCCTGCTAGCGGGGGCGGGATCCGGCATCTTTCCCACCCTGGATGGGCCCTGTGCGGTCCGGTGCCCCTGGGGTGCGAGACCGGCTGGGCCTATGGGGACCTCGCGGAGTCCCCCTTCCTCCAATCCTGGGACCGGGCCGCTGCCCGGGTGGTCCCCCTGCGCCGCTCGGGGGCGGCTGGGCGGCGACGACCCGAGACACGGGGGTCTGACAGTGGTGGGTGGTCGATGCGCCATACTGGGTCCGTAGTGGGGGGGGCCTCTGGGTGCCCGGGCCTGCTTTGGGTACCGATCCTCCTGGTGGGTAAAGGGGCTGGGTCCTGTCATGGGGATGAGTCCGGTCTCGCTTGCCCTGTGGGGCCCCCGTCCGGAGAAAATCAGTGTGTAGTTCAAACTTTGTGCGTCTTTGTGTTCAGTTTTTCTGCTGTAGTTGTGCTTTTCTTTTCATTCCAGATGAATTCCACTCAATTTCCTTTTCAAACCTTGTAGGTGTTGAGTGAGCTGCAGCGCCCCCTGGCTGCAAGCTTCATACTGTGACTCTGCCGACCGAGGTAAAAAACCAACAAACTCTGACACTTTGCTGAGGACCTCCTGGAGGAGCTGAAGGTGCAGAACCTTCTCAGGCCTCTCTGAGGAGGAACTTGCGGCTGTCGGTCCTCTGCTGCCCCCTGCTGGTCACACAGGCCTCTTCCACCGCCGTTCGTCTGTTCAGCACATATTAAATTTTTTAATGGCTCTATAAACGTCACTGATGAGACGATTTTATGATTCCTGCAGTTAAAATTTTTTTAATTCCAAATCTGCAAAGACCTTCTGATCAATGAAGACAGAGTTGATTAAAATGATTTCAAAATTGACCCGTTTGAGAAAAGCTGCACTGTGGCATTGTTTGCATGTTGTTTTAGCTCTCAGTGGCTTCATTTCGCATTTTTCTTAAAAGCTTCGTTTAGTGGTCCATTGTGGTCAATGGGACACTGAACATCCGCTTTGTGTGCCCGAGTTTTAAGAGGATCAGGTGCGGATATTTTAGCATTTAAATTATTATGGCTTATTAGCATAGGTACGTGTTACCTCACCTGTCCGTTCTTTTTACAGTGCTTCCTGAACACCTCACCGGCACACTACAGCCGCCTGCTAGCACAAAGCTGCGCAGAGCCTCCTCGTTGTTCTCCTCACCTGGAGGACGCTTGGTGATCAAGACCTGTGGCCCAAAACTCGGTCCTATAAGATAAGTGCAGGAACACTGCTGCTTCGCCCTCACTTGATTGTGCTAGTCGCCCCGTACAGACGGTCGACGGTGCATGTTGCTTCCGTCCCGCCTTGGTTTTACTTGTTGTTTTTCCTCGTTTGCTTACGTCGCCACTGCTGACCCTCAGACAGCAGACGTTACACTATCAAGTCGCCGGTCCAGCTACAGTGGTGTGTGTGTGTGTGTGTGTGTGTGTGTGTGTGTGTGTGTGTGTGTGTGTGTGTGTGTGTGTGTGTGTGTGTGTGTGTGTGTGTAATTGCATTGTTTGTTTGTTTTTCTTGCTATTTCAGTACATGTGACAGATTTTAGGGAACTTTTAGTAACCAACTGTTTATCTTTTCTTTTGTAGTCGCTGAGAGCTGCTGGTGGTGGCGGTGTCCCGGGTGGTGGGCCACTTCGAGTGCTGTGACCCGGGATTGTGGTTGTTTTCTTCTTCTTTTTTTGCACTTCACTTTCTTTGCAGGTGTGTCACGTGTGAGTGGGGTGTTCCTTGTTTTCTTTGGTTCCTCCCCCGTTTGGCCCCCTCATCGGTAAGCCTCAGTTTCTACACCAAGAATAAGGAGCTCAGTAGCTCCGTTTTAAGTGTTGGTCTGTTTGTTCCTTTTATTTTTAAATGTTGAATAAAAGTTGGTTTGATATTTTAAACATTCTGAACCACGTCTCCTACTCCTTCCTCGTAGAACTTACCTGTGTGCCTAATTATTACTTTTGTGTTTAGTAGAACTCCCTGGGTGAAATTCCCAGGGTGGCGTTGTCGGTTCCTTTTCATTTTGTTAAATTCCCAATATTAAATCTTGCTTTATCAGATAGCCATAACCACTCTCATCGCCACAGGATATTTGAGTCAACTGAGTCAAACTGTCGTGTCTACTTCCCAGTCTCAATAAAAATGTTCACTACTGCTTTGTGCGAGCTTCTTAAATGGAGGTTTGTCGGGGTTTTTCCCTTTTTAGAAGCAAGCCACATATTTTGTGTCTTTCCACCACAAGACATTGGCTTTTGTCACTCTCTTCGTCGTATTGGGGAAAAAGTGGCATATCGGACTTTCCCGCCGCGAGTCGCTCGTCAACATACTGCTGTGAAAGAGGGGTGACGTCACAGAAAGCGAGGTGCATTTAGGTGCTGCTGCTTAAAACTAAAAGATTTTCCTGTGCAAATATTCATTTGACAGACGTAAACGAAGTGAAATATGACTTCAATTTAAGTTTGTTTTAGTTTGTTTTTATAAACACACAAAACAGTTTGAGTTAGTTATCGTTTTTGAAAAAAGTTCTTGACTTCTACTTTAGAGATATTGATGATGAGTTGTTGTGTATAAACGGTGTGACTATGTGGTTCGGCAAGCGATGGTGCTGTCTGTACATAGCTTAGCAAACGGCTAGCGCTAGCACCCCCTTTCAATGCCAGAGTGAAAAGATCCACACGGAGTGTTATGACCCACGGGTGGGTCTAGGTGCCTCTATCTTTGTGTCTGTGTGTGAGAGAGAGAGTGGATGACGCCTTGCAGGTGCGGTCCTGGATGTTGGCTGCTGATTGGACGCGCCACGGCTGACAAGGAGGAGCAGTCGAGCCGGCCTGACGGTCGTCCCTCCTCCGCTCCCAACTCTGCAGTTAGTCACTTCTGAAATGCTGTTAGAGCACGCAGCCGTAGGTAGTGATGGCCGATCGAGGCTTTGTTGAAGCTTCGACACTTGTTTCAAAAAATGGTTCATTACTCGAGGCTTCAATGACACAGTGCTCGAGGAGGTCATCTGGTGCTCAATTAAATGTAGTGCAATGGAAACATGTTCATTGTTTCATAGGTTGTTTGGGATTTGATTCGCCATGCATTCTTGTTGGACAACACTACATGCTTGTATGGTTCAATGCTGACACAATAAAATAAAAATGAAAAATAAAGACAATGTCTCTTTTTTGGCACGACTGATTGTAGTAGACTATAGCTCTTACACTTAGCCTGACAGTTTGTGCAATGAATTATATTATATCCTAAAACAAGACTAAATAGCCCATAGTTTAAAAATATGTTCAATAGTAAGTGTTCAGTGGGTCAGATGTCAAATGTGATCTATTTAAAATGTAGAATAGATGAGCTAAATAACACATATATAATACACATTGATGGGAATTGAACCGTCGCCTCAGTCTTGCAAGTCCAAGATTGTCATAATGTACCACAGACCCAAATCACACTCCTTTTTTCATCGAAGCTGTTTGAGTAGCGTTAGCACACCGTGATTCCTCATCAACTACAGGCCTACACTTCAAATAATTATGAGAAAAATCCAACGTAAAGAGAGCACTTCCATTAGGAAATAGTCAACATGAAATTTCGTCTTCTACTGACACCTGCTGGTCAAATTGAATAGTTGCAAATATTGTGAACAAGTTGTCATCTAATTCTAATCCTAAACAATATGGCCATTCGAAGTGAAGTATTAAGACAATTAATCAGGTTTGCACTGCTTGATTGAACACATTCATCCCGTTCCAGTGCACTAAAACCCACTTCCCTTCAGGACCGTGTCAGCGAAGCCAAAACTTCCTTGAGTGACGCTGTTTCCCAGCATGCAATGCGAGCTAACGATTCACAATACTATTTCATCACAAACAAGGATGTAAAAAATAAAAAGGGACGAAAAATGAAACTTCAGAAACACCAACCATTGCAATACAAGCAGAACTGGGCCGAAGTGTTATTTAAGTTTTATATTATGTACACCATAATACAGCCTTCTGGTGGACAAGCCATACTATTTAAGCCGTGTCTTCCTATGACACTTCCGTGGGTGGAAGCTCATCGTAGAGGTCACGTGCTGGTTGCACGTCACTCCAGCGATCACCTCGGGGAATATTTGAGACAAGATAGTTGCCCTTGCAGGTTATCTGATTCAGGTGAGTATATGGAAAATATAGGTCAATGTGGTCAGTCATAACAAGAGAAGCTTGCTGGCAAAAATAATGCACTACAAGTGCATGTCACACTTTTTTTTTTTGTTTTGTATGAGCATTTAAAAAAAACAACATCATAATAATATGGATTTTGACCATGTATGTTTTGGAGTTCCCTGAAAGAGGTTAATATATATATATATATACATATATATATATATATACATATATATATATATATGCGTGTGTGTGTGTGTAACTTTAACTAACTTATCTATTTCTATCCATCTATCAAACTTACTATCTCGGGATCTATCTACTACTAACTCTCAAAAAACTAACAGACAACCAAGAGCATCAAAACCAACCTACTGCAATTCGTATATTTTAGTGTGTGTGGGGGGGGGACAGTGAGCACAGTGATGGTTCCGCAGCATAAAGTGTATCTTCAGTCGTCGATTGTATGTGTGGGAGTCCCTCGGGTTCAGCCCAGCTGATTTAGTGTTCGGTGAGAGGACCCTCGCGTCTGTTAAGGGGTAAGTGGCTTTCCGATGTTAAATGAGTAGAGAATAATGTGTTAGATTACGTCATTTTTTTTCGTGAATGCTTGCATCGTGCTTGTGAAACTGCTCACAAAACTCTTGTCGCCAGCCAGTCTAAAATGAAGCAGCAGTTTGACAAGAAAGCTGTGGCTCGAGTTTTTGAGACAGGCGACCGAGTGTTGGTATTGTTGCCGTTACCCCGTTCCCGTTTGCAGGCTCATTTTTCTGGTCCGTATGTCGTGGAGCGCAAACTTTCCGTTACAGATTATGTAGAGCACACTCCTGATAGAAAATGATCGTCCCGCATCTGCCACGTCAAAATGTTGAAAAGTTACGCCCGGTTCACACTGGACGTGGAAGCACCGCAAAGCGAAGCACCGCGAAGTGAAGCGCTGCGAAGCAAAGCGCCGAGCGCTTCCATTCAGCGCCCATGTTAATCAATCAGTGCACATTGCCCATTGGTGGAGGGAGGGCTCATTGAAAAAAAAAAAAAAAAAAAAAAATCGGTGTTCCTTCGGCGCGCCTGGGAAACTCTGAAATTATGAATAACTTAAGCTCGTTTTTGTCCCATTTGCCTGCATCAGCCCGTCATGATATTGTTAAATTAATTGAGAGCCACCCACTATTGTTTTCTGACCACCCCCACCGTACGTCAGTTTTGCACCATGACATAGAAGTAGAGGGACATGCCACAACTAAGCAGCACGCACACAGAGTCAATTCTGGGAAGTTAAGAAAGAAGCTTTGGCTCTCCTTCTGACAATGCCCATCTTGATGTTCATTTGGGGTCAGGTTTTTACAGACCATAATGCCCTCGTAGATGTGGTGGTCTCTGCTCCTGCAAGACTTCAATCTCCAGAGTTGCCACAGGAAGGGGGGTTGATAATGTGTTGGCAGATGCATTATCATGTGGACTAGCTGCGGAATTCTTATTTCGGGCGAACTGAGGTTTTTCTTGTTTAGTTTTGTTTGTAGGTATGTTAATAGGGTTTAGTTCTTAAGGGAGGGGGTGTTATGACCCACAGGTGGGTCTAGGTGCCTCTATCTTTGTGTGTGTGTGTGTGTGTGTGTGTGTGTGTGTGTGTGTGTGTGTGTGTGTGTGTGTGTGAGTGGATGACGCCTTGCAGGTGTGGTCCTGGATGTCGGCTGCTGATTGGACGCGCCACGGCTGAGAAGGAGGAGCAGTCGAGCCAGCCTGACGGTCATCCCTCCTCCGCTCCCAACTCTGCAGTTAGTCACTTCTGAAATGGTGTTAGAGCACGCAGCCGTAGGGGTGGGCTGCCATTTTCTTTGTCCCCTCTTTTCTCCTGTTTATTAAGTATGTAGGGAGGTTAGCCTTTCTGTATTTGGCTTCTCTTTCTTTCTTTAGTTAGTTCTTTAGGTGAGCTAGTTGGAGTTTGGTTTATTATTTTGGCCTGGGCCCACCCTGAAGCCTTTGCTGCCCACCGGTTAAGTTGTTTTGTTTATTTAATTTACTGATTAATAAAATGTTTTTTGTTGAAACTGCCAACTGCAGTGAAAAATTAATGAGGCTTGGGAGTGGGGGAAGGTGTCCCACACGTTGCGTCTCGGTCCCCCTCGACGGGACGTAACACGGAGTTTTCGCCGTGACAGCAGGTTGAGCTCCTACCGTGTTACAGGTGACGTCGTCACGTTAGCCTGTTCCATCCCTGCTAAATTCTTGAAAGAACTACCATAAGTAAACTTTTAAATTATAATACACTCTACACTAATTGTAATTTCCTTCCCGTGGTTCTATATTGCAACAGTTGACGGCTCATATCAGCAGATAAGCAGCAACAATCTGGGCATTGCGGGTGATTCATAAATGTGTCATTTCTTATTAATTAGCCCATAAGTGTTGTACACCAGTGTGACACCAAATGCTTGTTGCTGACAGCAGTGAAGAAATGACACTCTAGTGGTTCTGCACATTAGTATAAATAGAGTGATTCTCTATCATTACATCACAGGACGGCGGCACTCTGACAGATTCCATCAACCTGGACACTGATGATCCAGACTCCGGTCCAGATGACACAACGGGCCACAGTGGAAACGGGTCAGAACATGGGACTGGCTGCTGAAAGGATACAGGTAGGTGGCGCTGTCATCCCAAGTTGTGTGGTGTGGAGGATCAGGGCCAAAGTTCCAGATGCTCACAGATGTGACTGTGGATTCAGGAGGAGTGTTTGAAGGCTGGACTCCCAACAGTGATTGGCTGCTGAGGACCTCTCAATCACAATCAGGTTTTTTAGTGGCTGTGAGATTGAAAGTGAGTGAACATCATTAAATAAAGAGCTCCTGCAGGGTCCCAATTTGAAAAGTACACTGCTTGGTGTGCTGCTTCGTTTTCGCCAAGGCCCTGTAGCATTCATGACTGACATTGAGGGAACGTTTCATCAAGTAAGAGTTTCCAACCAGGATGTAAACTTCTTACGCTTCCTCTGGTGGCCAGATGGGGACATTACAAAGGACCTACAAGAGCACAGGATGCTGGTCCACATCTTTGGGGCAGTGTCATCCCCAAGCTGTGCTTCATTCGCCCTGCTGAAAGCAGCTGACGACAATCAGCATGACTTCCCAGCCGAGGTTATAAACACTGTTGGTCAAAATTTCTACGTGGATGATTGTCTAAAGGCCGTCAGCACGGCGGAACAAGCAATACATCTGTACCAGCAGCTAACAGACCTGTGCGGTAGAGGTGGATTTAAGCTCAATAAGTGGGTGAGCAATCATCGCTCGGTGCTGGCCGCCATTCCTGAAGAGCAGAGAGCTAAAGAGGTAAAAACACTTAACCTTGACAGAAACCAGCTCCCTATGGAGAGGGCCCTTGGAGCTCAGTGGGATGTACAGCAAGATACATTCACATTCAGCATCAGAACCAAGCTGGGATGGGATGAGGAAATCCCTCAGGTCATGGTACATCCCATATATAGTTTTTCAAGCGCCAAACTACAACAAAGGAACTCATCTATAACAAATCTACAACCTTGTAAGGGCAAAATCTACTTGTTTTAATTCTGATTAATAAACTAAAGCTTATTCGATTATCATTATGTTGTTTTTTTTTAAACGCTCATACAAAACAAAAAAAGTGGAGGGAGAGTAGTCTGAATCGGGTTCTGGAGCATTGCTCTACCTCATCCATCGCACTCATTAGTGTCACATCCACTTGTAGTGCATCATTTCTGCCAGCAAGCTTCTCCTGTTAGACCTTCCCCGAGGTGGTTGGTGGGGTGACGAGCACCCAGCACGTGACCTCTACGATGAGCTTCTACCCATGGAAGTGCCATAGGAAGACACGGATTAAATAGTATGGCTTGTCCACCAGAAGGCTGTATTATGGTGTACATAATATAAAACTTCGGCCCAGTTCTGCTTGTATTGCAATGGTTGGTGTTTCATTTTTCGTCCCTTTTTATTTTTTACATCCATGTTTGTGATGGAATGGTATTGTGAATCACTAGCTTGCATTGCATGCTGGGAAACAGCGTCACTCAAGGAAGTTTTGGCTTCGCTGACACGGTCCTGAAGGGAAGTGGGTTTTAGTGCACTGGAACGGGATGAATGTGTTCAATCAAGCAGTACAAACCTGATTAATTGTCTTAATACTTGACTTGGAATGGCCATATTGTTTAGGATTAGAATTAGATGACAACTTGTTCACAATATTTGCAACTATTCAATTTGACCAGCAGGTGTCAGTAGAAGACGAAATTTCATGTTGACTATTTCCTAATGGAAGTGCTCTCTTTACGTTGGATTTTTCTCATAATTATTTGAAGTGTAGGCCTGTATCTGCACACAATTTGGAATTCGTCCCAGCGCCCTGAGCTGTAAATTTGGACGGTGTAAAATGAAAATGGCCATGTGCAGCAGAATGAAAGTGAGATTGCATTGTCCAGGTAGGAGGACAGCAGTCAGTCATGTTTCACCTCCAGTCAACACGCAGTGGTTCACATGAAGGTCCAAGAGGCCTACAGACCTACACTGAGTCTGGACGTGGCAGTACAGTTGGATCATTGTCTTTGTTGTGTTGTTTGGTCATTGTGATCCAATGTAATGTGAGAGAAGGACGAGTGCAGTTATATTGGAGTGAGTTTTTTAGAGTGTAATAGAAGTTATAATGCACAGTCTGTTTTTATGAAATGTTCTATCACCTGGCATCCATCCATCCATCCATCCATCCATCCATCCATCTTCTACTGCCGTATCCGGAGCAGCAGCCTCAGCAGAGACCCCCAGACTTCCCTGGACCCAGTCACCTCCTCCAGCTCCTCCAGTGGGACCCCAAGGCTTCCCAGTCCAGCCCAGAGACCTGGTCAGCACTACTCTGACTCCCTGAGTCCCTGCTGCTCAGGTGAGGCTTCAAAGATCTGGCTGCACCTGATTGGACGGTCGTGGAGGATCTCCTTGGTCTCCTTGGTCTTCTTGGTCTTCTTGGTCTCCAGCTGTTTGACCTCATGCTCTCTGTTGACCTCCTCACTCAGTCCCTCAGTGATGTAGAGCTCAGTGTAGATGCTGTTGAGGAGAGTTTGACTTCCTGCTTCTTCACCTTCAGTCACACGTTCACATTTCCTCTCCAGACTGATCTTCTGCTGCTGTAGAAGCTCCTGCAGACCACCAACCTCTGGAGCTGAGAGAAGGTTGGAGAAGAAAACATCAGTGTGACAGTGTGAGCATCATTTTCTGTCCACGACTTGAAGCTGAAAGCATCCAAACTCCATTTTTCAGCTGATGTGGTGAAGCTGCTGTTGTCTGACCGTTTGCTCTAAATGTCCTCTAGTGGATCTTCTGACTGGAGGTCCTGACCACGGTTATAATAGTTAACGAAAACGAACAAAATAACGAAAACTTCAATTGAAAAAAACAATTGTCACGTTCCCAGGGGTTAGGATTTTGGTACCTGCGTCGTTGGGCTTCGAAGCGAGCAGAGCTGAGACCATAAGGGTGACGTAGCAACGTTCAGGACACTGATTGGCCAAAGGCAGTCTTTCACGAAAGACCAAAACCGCCATTTTTAAATGCCTCGCGTGTGGATTTTTACATGAACACGTATTAAAAACTGAAAAGCTTATGAAACTGTACCATGGGTGAACAAAGAACTACAGACGTTTCTGTTCTCTGTGGCCAAAGAAAAAGCACAATGCAGACAGTTGTGCAGAAAGTTTAGTGTTAGCTAAAATATCGGGCACACAGACGTACATATTATGTATACATTTCTTTCCATTGTAACAGGTCACTACAAGATCTGCAATCCATTACCTAGAATTGGTTTTCCTTAAACTGATGTACAGGATTACTAATCTGACTTTGATGGGCAGATTTGACAACAGAATACAATTATGAAGCACTAAAACACAGGACCACAAAACAATTAAATGCATGATGAAATAATGATATGCTTTGTTAAATGAAATAAAATGGCATTTTCAACTAAGTAATTAAATAGTCGGTGGTGCAGTGGTTAGCGCTGCCGCCTCACAGCAAGAAGGTCGTGGGTTCGATTCTGGGGCCTGGACCTGGGACCTTTCTGTGTGGAGTTTGCATGTTTTCCCTGTGTCTGCGTGGGTTCTGTCCGGGTTCTCCGGCTTCCTCCCACACTCCAAAAACATGCACGTGAGGTCAATTGAACGTTCTAAATTGTCCGTAGGTGTGCATGTGAGTGTGAATGGTTGTTTGTCTCTATGTGGCCCTGCGATGAACTGGCGACTTGTCCAGGGTGTCACCCTGCCTTCGCCCTAAGACAGCTGGGATAGGCTCCAGCAGACCCCCGTGACCCTGAATAGGAATAAGCGGGTATAGAAGATGAATGAATGAAATCTTTATTGAATGAATGACACATTTTATTTCACTCGTGGTTTATGTAATTATTATTTTTTGCTCCATAGCTTTCATGATTCAGCATTACATGTTAAGCGTGATGAATTGCATGAAAAGAGAGAGCACTCACTGATAAATTAACATGGTGTGCTGTTTAATTCCATGAGGACGACAAAATATTTGCAAATTTGTGTTAGCTACACACATCGACAGGTGCAAGAGAAAGGGAGGAACTTTCAGGGAGGAACTTTCAAGATCGTTGAGTTTTTATTTTTAATTTTTTTTTAGTTCTGATGAAATAAATAGACCAATCATTTCATTACTTTGTCTGCTTTCCAAAGAGAGTTGCTTCAAAGAATTATCATTTATTATTCAGTGGCACATTGCTCACTTGTTTAATACACAAATAATAGTATATTATTATAATAATACTATTTTATTAATATAATAATAATAATAATAATAATAATAATAATAATAATAATAATAATAATAATAATAATAATAATAATCATCATCATCATCATCATCATTTCTAAAATTTCCAAACAACAATCGTCAGTTGTTCCGTAAATGTGCACATGTTGAATTTTGTATGGTTCGTGAGCGCGCACGTCTGTCAGTGACGGTCTCCACACTGACACAACTGCGCATGCTCTATTATCCCATCAATGCGGAAGTCAAAAAGTTTTTGGGAGCCATGCGCTGGGTGAGCAACTACATTGAAAGGAATGGGACGCCATCTTGGACTCTGGGGGCTTGCCGCACTGTCACGCAGGTTGTGACGTAGCGGGCCTGGCGACGCACAGGTATGACGTGAATGATTGACAGCTACCATTCGTTCCCGTTAGCGAGCGGATTAAAAACAAACAGACACCATAATGGCATCAAAAAGGAGTTATCCCAGCGGTGTGGAAAAACGGAAGGAAAAGAAAACTGATCAAGAAAAACTTGCAAAGGGGAAAGGTAAGTTATTTGTTTGTGATGTGGGCTGGAGAGGTGGAGGGGAAACGCTGTTGTCGCGCCCCCCCAAGTTTGTTTATTTGTCCTGCTAGCCAGCTAGCTAGCTAGCGTCGGATAAATGTTAGCTGGCTAACATTTATCGAATTATCGTCCAGCCCTAGACGGTCCCGTCTAATGTTATCTTGAGTCTGCCTACCTGTTATAAAACCTGACTGATCCTCATCTATCAAGTCCGGCATAAAACTTTCAAGTCTTTTTGAGATGATTGAAGTAAAGATCTTCTAGTCAACATTTAAGATTGAAATGGGCCTATACGATTCACAAAGTTCCTTATTTTTCCCTTCTTTTGGAATAACTGGAATGACAGCCTCTTTCCATGAGGGAGGCCGTTTGCCCTCTGTCAGAGTCAGATTAAAAGAATTTAGGAGTATCGGGGTTAATTCTTCTCCAAATGTTTTATACCACTCACTAGGAAACCCATCACTACCTGGCGCTTTGGTTGATTTTAAGCCTGCTAATGGCAGCATCTATTTCTTTTTTGGTTATACTGGAAATGAGTTTTCTATTTTGCTCATCTCCAATGGCTGGTAGGTCCAATGAGTCAAGGAATTCTTTCATCTCACAATCTTCTTTAGCCGTGGGTTGGGTATATAGATTTTCATAGTAATCTTTAAAAACCCTCTCTATTTCTTCAGCTTCAAGTAGTAGCTGTTCGTTAATGGGTCTCTAATTTTATATATTGCATGAGAAGCTTGCTGGGCCTTTATTCCTCTTGCTTAATATTTGGTTGATTTACAACCTGATTCATAGTGGGTCTGTTTAATGAATTTCAGCTTTTTCTCAACATCTAGCCTCAAGACATCGTCTATTTCCCTTCTGACACCGATTATTTGTTGTGACACTGTATCGTCCTCATTGCTTTTGTGTTGCTGTTCCAGAGTTGTTCATTGGTTTACCAGCTTCTTGTAACCTTCTTCTCTATGTGGCAGGTGGGTTTGCCCCCACCTTCGCGTCATCAATCACACCTGCGCCGGAGTGCAATCTTTGCGTCCCTCAGTGCGTTTACATGGTACGAGAGAAATTTGAATTATTGCCTTAGTCCGATTATGATCGGAGTTTGAGAACTCCAATTGAGACACCCAGATAATGCGATTGGAATTCTAATTTCTCGGCCATGTATGCGCCTTAGTCGGACTATTAACTGGACAATGTAAGTGTGCACGCGCCACTGCACAACTACGTCGTCTAACAAAACAGACGGCGCGAAACAACCAGCAAACGCGAATAAGAATGTTGACATTTGGAGAGAGGATGAGACCGGGGCGATGCTTTCTCTTCTAAAAGAGATGGACATATTAAAATAACACACAACGGAGACCTTTTTAAAAAGGGTAGCGCAGCAAATGCAGGGCTCCGGCTTTGCGCTGCCCTGAACAAATACGTATTCCTTCGTATTTATATTTCTACCTTTTCGTTCACATTTCTTGTAAGTTAGAAGAATTTTAACTTTGTAAATAAAAGCACAGCAAAGAGATGTTTTTCTGATTTGTTTTTATTTTGATAATTTCGCTGTTATTCTGCTGGAAACGGCGTGCAGCGGCACAAGCTTCCTCCACGGTCGGCACTTTAATGAGCGTGTGTATAACTGAAGACACCGTTCCTTTGCAAAACCTGTACACAAACTCTCCCACCAATTTGCGCAGAACCCGCATCCAACAAGAACGAGAGTTTCGGGTCCGTGGCGACGGCACAAAGCGTAGCATCGAAGACATTGTGTTGTTGTAGCCCTCCAACAGCAAACAACCTTCTTGAAATAGGGTACAGCTTATCTGCAAAGTAAGTAACATGTACATTATGAACTATCATTCTATATCATAATGATGTAATATGTCAACCGAAAGCAGCTGACCAGCTGAAAAGGCTCACTCCACCCCCTACTGTTGGGAGGAGGACACGTTCCCGTCAGTAATTCAAATTTCTCAGCTGCATGTATAGGGGGACAAGGTGAGAACTCCGATTGGACGAGAAAACCAAATTATTGCTTAGTCCGATTAAGCTCTGCATGTAAACGCACTGATTACACCTGCGCCAGAGTGCAGAGTGAAAGCAGCTCTTTTAAAAACAAGCGCAGGCTGGAGTCAGCACTCCTCTGGCGTGTCCACGCTGAGAACTCTGTCCTTCGCAGTTCTTAGCATTTCGGCTAGCAATCCCAGAGCGGGCTGGGCCATAAGCGCAGCTGGAGGAGGAACCCTAGCGGGTGCCCGTTCATCGGGAGGTGGTGCTGTGTGTGCGTGATCGTTGTGCATTCACCGCTTGGCTGTTAAAGCTGAAGCCCCCCTCCCCCTCTCCTCCTCTGGCGCTCGGCGGGGAGGCAGCGACTCGGAGCAACTGCACCCAGGCAGTTTTGTTTTGTGTGTGTGTGTGTGTGTGCGAAGAATAAATAAAAGTTTTCCTTTCGTTCTAACTGTTTAACGCTTGCCTGGGTGTCTCAAGGTATTAGTATGTTAATTTTGTTCTCTTTTCTTTAGGACAGGAGTTGGCGTAGCGTGAATTTTGGTTTGTAGTGATTCCCTTAGCTTTGTTTATTCCCTTTTTTGAGTTTTCTTTGGTTTCTTTGGCCCTGTTCCCCTTATTTTCTTATGTTGAACAGTCTTTTTGGTATGGTACTTATTTCCTTGACACTCAGGCAGCTAAACCTGGTCTATTTTAAATTGTTGTCAAATAAAGCTGTTTCATTGGAAGTTCGTCTCGTCCTCTTAAATTTCAAAGCGTAACGAACCTGTGTAGCCCGAGGAATTTTATTATAGTTTATTTCCTGGGGTGCAACTCCCCAGGTGGCATTGTCAGGCAACCGCCCCCCAATTTTCCTTTATACCCACCATCTGAATTGTCTCCACCTCCGCCAGACCCCCCCCCCTCGCCACATCTAGTCTTTTTTTGATAGGCTGCCCTCGCTATTAACCTCCCTCTCATCACAGCTTTAATTGTGTCCCACAGTATGGTAGTGTCTACTGGACTATCTATGTTCTCCTCCATAGAGCATTTAATCTCTTTCTTAACCTCCTCCAGTGTTTTTGGATTATTTAGCATACCCACATTTAATCTCCAAAGTGTGTTTTTCTTCCTCTTATTTAGACAAATAATAAGGTAATTAATACTGTGTCAGTACAAGTCAGTCGTTCCTATTTTACATTCCTCTATTCTGTATCTGTCTGTAATGTTAATAAAAAAAAAATAGTCCTCTGTAACGGGTGGAGGTCCCTCCAAACATCAAACATCCCGAGTTCGGCTAGAGAGACGTTGACAAGTTTCGACATGCGGGTCTTACTTCTGTTGCCATTAGTTGGGTCGAGTTTAGCTTTTAAATCATGTTGATTTAGCTCTTGCTGAGAGAGATGTGTTTCCTGTAGATCAGGCATGGCCAAACTACGGCGTGTCTCTGTCCGGCCCGCGTGAAGGCAGTCAAAAATGTAACCTAACTTAGAAATGACACTTGAACCTGCAATGAGTATTTTAGTCGTTCTAAATGAGTCCAACGTTAGAAAAAAAGGAGCGACCCGGACTTCCCACAGTCTCTTTTCTATTAACATGGGAATTCAATTTTAATAATTTGTCAACTAAAAACACCGGTCATACTAGAACATCCCTACCAGCTTTCTTCCCTTTATTCTCTGAATTTAATCAAAGAATCTTTGAAACTCTTGTAGCTTTTCTCTGGCTCGTGTCGCTGCTGATGCGTAGCCCCTCCAGGATCCCTCCTTGCACTGCCACTCCGTCGTAGTGTGGGGCACCGAGTGCCGCAGGCCCCTCCGCACCCGTCGCCACCGCCGTCTTCTCCGCCAGGCCGCGTCTCGCCAATTCCTCCTTTACCTCCTCTGCGCTGTTGTAGGTTCGAGTTCCCGTATCCCAGTGGGTCCTCATCTTGGTGAATGGCGTCTGGAAGCGGATGCCCTTCTCCTTCAGGATTCTTTTAGCAGTGTTGTACTCCTTTGTTTGGACCATCTCTGTCGCGTAATCGTGATGGAATGACGGTACTTTATTCCCCAGTTCTATTTTCTTTGTCCATAGCTCTCTCAGGACCCTCTCTTTGGTAGTAAATTCCAGAAAGTTAACAATGATGGGTCTCGGTTGGGCACCGTCCGCTGGCTTCTGTGCAAATGAGCGGTGTGCTCTCTGAATTTGGAAATTAAAATCAGCTGGCAGGTGCAGTTCGCTTTTCAGCAGGTCTTCCACAAACTTGGCCACAGATTCTCCCTCCTCTCCTTCAGTGACTCCATAGATACGTAGGTTGTTTCTCCTCGGCTTGGACTCCAGGTCAGTTAACTTGTCCTGAAGAGCTTTTTGTTCTCTCAGTGATATGACCAGAGCGTCATTAGCTTCCTGTGCCCAACGTTCTAGCTTTTCAATCCGCGACTCAGCCTCGTTGATCTTGCTGGTTTGGAGCTCCTGTTTGGTGATGACTTTTGCAAGTTGTTGATTTATTTTGTGTTTGAAGTCGTCCAAGTCTTTTTCCACGTCGTTCCTCAGTGTTTCTCCAAAAGAGCGAAGGACTTCTTTTGATTCCGTTTTTAAATCCCGTATCTCCTTGCTAATAATTTCTATGTCCGAGCCCTTTTTCGCGTCGTTAGTCACGAGGAGTTCGTTTTGCCATCTCCCTCTGTTTCAGAGCAAGCTGGTAGTTCCGCCATATTGTCTGTTACCGTGTTTCTGTTTTGGTTGAATCGAGTTTTCCTTCCTATTCCAACGTTCCCCTGATCACTTTGTAGTTAATATGATATCTGACAATAGTTATTCAAGTTTTCGGGGAGTTTTTACCCTGGATGGCCGAGAGCCCTGGTGTCGCGCAGTCTACCGCTTTATGGCCAAACCAGAAGTCCCTTCCCTCTAGCCTTTTCAAGGGGGAGGTGGCTAGACTCGGCTCTTGTGGGACGAGAAGCAGAAGGCCTGTCCGATCGGGGGGGAAGATGAGATGACATTTTTGTGGGTCAACACAAACTCATCTGCGAGGACAGCAGCCTTGGACAATGACGACACTTTCTGTTCATTCAAGAACATTACCACCTTCTCTGGCAAAGAGTCTTTAAAATCTTCTAAAAGAACGAGCTCACGGAGTGACTCAAAGTCATTTTTGACATCATTAGCTGCACACCATTTATCAAAGAGGTTGCTTTTCTCCCATGCAAACTCGACAAAGGTTTGACCACTGGATTTTCTATGGTTCCTAAATTTTTGCCAGTAGGGCTCAGGAACAAGCTCATAAGCAGGAAAAATTGCTTCCTTTACAACATCATATTGCAGGCTGTCTTCTAAGAAAAGAGCAGACACCAACTCCTGTGCTTTTCCCACCCGCTTGCATTGGAGAAGGACAGGCCACATGTCTCTTGGCCAGTTGAGTGGCGAAGCTATTCGCTCCAAGGCACTGAAGTATGAATCAACTTCTGCCTCACGAAATGCTGGCACCAGAAAAATGTTTTTACTGGGGCTGGGCAACGATTAAAAATTTTAATCGCAATTAATCGCATGATTTACCTGATCAATCACGATTAATCAATTAATGTATACGCAAAAGCCAATAATGAATTTAAAAGAAGTCTTTCATACACTTTAATTTAAATGTTCTGCCATATAAACGAAAGCACCATAACATTTATCGTGCAAACACTTAACATCAGCACTTTACACAGAAACATTTTTAATGTAAATCTAAAGTTTAAAAAAATGCAAATACAAAATTAAAGCTTATTGCCAATGCCAGGGCATTACTGTTATCCTGTTCCTTATGAAAAATAAAAAAAATCTACCTACAAAATCCTGAGCCACAATAAAAACAGGCAATTTCTGAGGTAACAGCAGAAACATTTTTCTTTTATCAGGGAGCAGCATAAACAGTCTGCGTTCCCTTGCAAATGTCCCAGTTAGAAAGGGTGAGGCACAAAAACGTTCACTTTTGGGTTTTTCTTCACAGGGGACTAGAATGTAAAGTCCACATTTATACTGGAGTTCCTTTGGAGAATCTCACTCAACTCAGTGCAGTTTGTCAGTTCCTGGAACTTGACAGCCAGTTATTTTAAATGTACTGCCATATGAATTAAAGTGCCATAACATTTACTGTGCAAACACACTATTAAGATCAGCATTTTTGAACAATTAGCAGCTAAGAAAAAAAAAATAGTGTAAATTTAAACTCAACTTAAACAATGTTTTAAAGCAATACAAAATTAAAGCTGTAAGCAGCGTTTGCGGGACTGAGCCCACCTGGCCACTGCCTGCCGTGACGTCCGCCACCTGGCCACGAGCCCCCGACACCCGCCGACGCTTCCCAACGCCTGCCGATTCCGCCCGAAACCCGCCGATGCCCCATTCCTGACGCCGACGCCTGCTGATGACACATCAAGCACTGACTTGACATTACTGACTTGACATTTAGAAACATTTGATTTCTAAATGCTTTTTTTTTTTACTGTATTACTGTATCATTTTGGAGATAATAAGCCTTAAAGTTGGCTTTTTGTTTTGTTTTGCGACAGCTCCAATATTCCATTTTTACTGTACAATAACATCAAATTGCTCCATAAGCTCTGTCAATGGTTGGTACAGTTGACCTCAGGACAACCTTGAATATATCTTCAATCATTATAAGGCATATTTAATGTACCATTTTGGAGATATTAAGCCTCAAAGTTGTTGTTTTCCTTTTTTTTTTAGCTTTTCAAACAGGCAAAAAGGGCCCAGTACTCAATTTTTTACTGTACAGTAAGTCAGTGGTTGGTACAGTTGACCTGAGGAATACCCTGACTATATCCTCAGTCATTATCAAGCATATGTACAGTATCATTTTGGAGATATTAAGACTTAAAGTTGGCTTTTTTTTTTTTTTTTTTTGCGACAGCTCCAATATTCCATTTTTACAGTACAATAACATCAAATTGCTCCATAAGCTCTGGCAATGGTTGGTACAGTTGACCTCAGGACAACCTTGAATATATCTTCTCTTAATATTCATGAATATTCTCACTTAATGTACCAGCTCCTTCCTGTAGACATGATATGTACAGTTAGTTATTCTTTGTTTGACGCAAGTGTTATATTAATTTCCTACTATCTGTACCGGTACTTCTTGTTAATTTGAAATAAACACTAACAGCATAATGTCAAAACAAAAACCGAACAAGTCAAACAGGAGCAGATCAGAAAACAAGGAGGCTTTGTACTAAAATATGGATAAAATATAAACAGGGAGTTGTCTAATGTAGATGTCCAGCCTGAGACGTCGATCAGCACGCGTTGCCTCAAAAACCAAAACAAACAAGTGACATGTTGGTATTTGGGATATGTGTATTTCATTGTGTGCATCTTTGTGATAGGACAATAAATGCAGTTCTTTAAACGTTACTTTGTGTCCTTGTATTTGCAGGTGTGGGCAACACGTTCAACTGTCCACATGACTGAGTCTGCCTCCAGCAATGTCACAGCAGTGCAGCAGGTTTGTACTTATTCATTTCCACTTCATCACCTGTGTGTGTTTTCTAGGCTTTACACCGATCTTATCGGCTGTATCGGATCGGCCGATATTTGGCATTTTTTGAAACGTTCATGATCGGGCGTCATGTCATGAATCACCGATCAATGACGTCATGGTCGTGTTGAAACTTTTTTAATCTGTCTCATTTCCTCCAAAGTAGTTTCACAGCATCGACATGTTTATTTGTTTGTATCCGAGTGTTATGTAAATCTATAGATTTGGGTTTACATTGTTTTCAGTTCCTTTTGTCTGCTGTGTGTCCGTTTGGGCACTAGATGGCGCAGTAGATCCTGTGTTCCCTTTTTTTTGCTTGTTCCAGGTGCGGAAAGGTGATTGGCTGGTGCCAATATTTAAGGAGGAGGACTTCAACACCTCGGTCTCTTTGTCCTTCTCCCAGCTCCCAACCAGAGGCCATGTGCCGCAGCAGCAGCATTCTGTGTTCAGCCATCAATTCTGTTTTGTAATCTATTTCAGTTCCCTTTGTGTCCACGTAGCCCGTAGGGGAGGGAAGCCATTTGTGTTGTGACCCTTTTCTCCTGTGTTTTAGTTAAGGAGGTTAGTTTGACTGTCATTTATTTGATTGTTTTCTTCATAGGTAAGATCCATAAGAGAGCCATTTTGTTTGTTGTTTTGGCCATGCCCTCCCTGACGCCAGTGCAATGATGGTGACGTTTAATAAAACCCATCCTGTGGACGAAGCACCTTTGTCTAATTTGAGAGCTGGGAGAAGGGGGGGAGCCTTTATGTTGTGTCCTGGTTCCCCCTAGGCCGGGGCATAACACCGAGAGCTAATGATTCATGATTCAAAAACCTTAATTTTCGTCTTCGTGCCTCTTCCTGTTTTGAGTACTGTCGCTATGTGACGGACAATAAAGTTTCTTTGAATCTGCAATATATGCAACGCTACAGTACCTCGCGGGGGAACTTTGGCAAAAAATTTCAACACCACAAATTTAATCAGGCACTTGGAAAAGATACACACGGAGGAGCATGTCGAGTTCAAGAAACTTAGCGCAGAGAAAGAAAAAGAAAAGCAAACTCTGAAACGGATGCTAAAGCAAACAACTTTAGACGGTGCTCGTGAGAAGGCAAGGGGTGTACAGAAACAAGTATTTATTGCCCCTAACGTGATCGGATCGGTGATCGGTGATCGGTTTATTTAAACTCACTGATCGGTGATCGGCACAAAAATCGTGATCGTGTAAAGCCTCGTGTTCTGTGTTCACAAGAAAAACGCATATAAAAAAAAGTGGTGCGCAAAAGCCGGGTAGTGACAGAATTAATGCGCATTATTGATATTTGTCGCGTGTGTACCTGCACATGCATGCTTATTAACACACGGGTACTGT
>NW_027466200.1:1640000-1682500 GCF_046127955.1 Nelusetta ayraudi | reverse complement strand
TTTTCTTTGGTTCCTCCCCCGTTTGGCCCCCTCATCGGTAAGCCTCAGTTTCTACACCAAGAATAAGGAGCTCAGTAGCTCCGTTTTAAGTGTTGGTATGTTTGTTCCTTTTATTTTTAAATGTTGAATAAAAGTTGGTTTGATATTTTAAACATTCTGAACCACGTCTCCTACTCCTTCCTCGTAGAACTTACCTGTGTGCCTAATTATTACTTTTGTGTTTAGTAGAACTCCCTGGGTGAAATTCCCAGGGTGGCGTTGTCGGTTCCTTTTCATTTTGTTAAATTCCCAATATTAAATCTTGCTTTATCAGATAGCCATAACCACTCTCATCGCCACAGGATATTTGAGTCAACTGAGTCAAACTGTCGTGTCTACTTCCCAGTCTCAATAAAAATGTTCACTACTGCTTTGTGCGAGCTTCTTAAATGGAGGTTTGTCGGGGTTTTTCCCTTTTTAGAAGCAAGCCACATATTTTGTGTCTTTCCACCACAAGACATTGGCTTTTGTCACTCTCTTCGTCGTATTGGGAAAAAGTGGCATATCGGACTTTCCCGCCGCGAGTCACTCGTCAACATACTGCTGTGAAAGAGGGGTGACGTCACAGAACGCGAGGTGCATTTAGGTGCTGCTGCGTAAAACTAAAAGATTTTCCTGGGCAAATATTCATTTGACAGACGTAAACGAAGTGAAATATGACTTCAATTTAAGTTTGTTTTAGTTTGTTTTTATAAACACACAAAAAAGTTTGAGTTAGTTATCGTTTTTGAAAAAAGTTCTTGACTTCTACTTTAGAGATATTGATGACGAGTTGTTGTATATAAACGGTGTGACTATGTGGTTCGGCAAGCGGTGGTGCTGTCTGTACATAGCTTAGCAAACGGCTAGCGCTAGCACCCCCTTTCAATGCCTGAGTGAAAAGATCCACACGGAGTGTTATGACCCACGGGTGGGTCTAGGTGCCTCTATCTTTGTGTCTGTGTGTGTGTGTGTGTGTGTGTGTGTGTCTGACAGTGGACGACGCCTTGCAGGTGCGGTCCTGGATGTCGGCTGCTGATTGGACGCGCCACGGCTGAGAAGGGGAAGCAGTCGAGCCAGCCTGACGGTCGTCCCTCCTCCGCTCCCAACTCTGCAGTTAGTCACTTCTGAAATGGCGTTAGAGCACGCAGCCGTAGGTAGTGATGGCCGATCGAGGCTTTGTTGAAGCTTCGACACTTGTTTCAAAAAATGGTTCATTACTCGAGGCTTCAATGACACAGTGCTCGAGGAGGTCATCTAGTGCTCAATAAAATGAAGGGCAATGGAAACATGTTCATTGTTTCATAGATTGTTTGGGATTTGATTCGCCATGCATTCTTGTTGGACAACACTACATGCTTGTATGGTTCAATGCTGACACAATAAAATAAAAATGAAAAATAAAGACAATGTCTCTTTTTTGGCACGACTGATTGTAGTAGACTATAGCTCTTATACTTAGCCTGACAGTTTGTGCAATGAATTATATTATATCCTAAAACAAGACTAAATAGCCCATAGTTTAAAAATATGTTCAATAGTAAGTGTTCAGTGGGTCAGATGTCAAATGTGATCTATTTAAAATGTAGAATAGATGAGCTAAATAACACATATATAATACACACTGATGGGAATTGAACCGTCGCCTCAGTCTTGCAAGTCCAAGATTGTCATAATGTACCACAAACCCAAATCACACTCCCTTTTTTCATCTAAGCTGTTTGAGTAGCGTTAGCACACCGTGATTCCTCATCAACTACAGGCCTACACTTCAAATAATTATGAGAAAAATCCAACGTAAAGAGAGCACTTCCATTAGGAAATAGTCAACATGAAATTTCGTCTTCTACTGACACCTGCTGGTCAAATTGAATAGTTGCAAATATTGTGAACAAGTTGTCATCTAATTCTAATCCTAAACAATATGGCCATTCCAAGTGAAGTATTAAGACAATTAATCAGGTTTGTACTGCTTGATTGAATACATTCATCCCGTTCCAGTGCACTAAAACCCACTTCCCTTCAGGACCGTGTCAGCGAAGCCAAAACTTCCTTGAGTGACGCTGTTTCCCAGCATGCAATGCGAGCTAGCGATTCACAATACTATTTCGTCACAAACATGGATGTAAAAAATAAAAAGGGACGAAAAATGAAACTTCAGGAACAACAACCATTGCAATACAAGCAGAACTGGGCCGAAGTTTTATATAAGTTTTATATTATGTACACCATAATACAGCCTTCTGGTGGACAAGCCCTACTATTTAATACGTGTCCTCCTATGGCACTTCCGTGGGTGGAAGCTCATCGTAGAGGTCACGTGCTGTTTCTGCGTCTCTCTACCGATTACCTCGGGGGGAGGTCTGAGACGAGATCGTTGCCCTTGCAGGGGATCTGATTCAGGTGAGTATATGGAAAACATAGGTCAATGTGGTCAGTCGTAACAAGAGAAGCTTGCTAGCGGAAATAATGCACTACAAGTGAATGTCACACATTTTTTTTGTTTTGTATGAGCATTTAAAAAACAACATAATAATAATATGGATTTTGACCATGTATGTTTTGGAGTTCATTGAAAGAGGTTTATATATATATATATATGTATGTGCGAGTGTGTGTGTGTAACTTGTGTGTGTGTGTGTAACTAACTTATCTATTTCTATCCATCTATCAAACTTACTATCTAGGGATCTATCTACTACTAACTCTCAAAAAACTAACAGACAACCAAGAGCAACAAAACCAACCTACTGCAATTCGTATATTTTAGTGTGTGTGTGTGTGTGTGTATGTGTGTGTGTGGGGGGGGGGGGGGCACAGTGAGCACAGTGATGGTTCCAAAGCATAAAGTGTATCTTCAGTCTCGATTGTATGTGTGGGAGTCCCTCGGGTTCAGCCCAGCTGATTTAGTGTTCGGTGAGAGGACCCTCGCGTCTGTTAAGGGGTAAGTGGCTTTCCGATGTTAAATGAGTAGAGAATAATGTGTTAGATTACGTCATTTTTTTTCGTGAATGCTTGCATCGTGCTTGTGAAACTGCTCACAAAACTCTTGTCGCCAGCCAGTCTAAAATGAAGCGGCAGTTTGACAAGAAAGCTGTGGCTCGAGTTTTTGAGACAGGCGACCAAGTGTTGGTATTGTTGCCGTTACCCGGTTCCGGTTTGCAGGCTCATTTTTCTGGTCCGTATGTCGTGGAGCGCAAACTTTCCGATACAGATTATGTAGTGCACACTCCTGATAGAAAACGATCGTCCCGCATCTGCCACGTCAAAATGTTGAAAAGTTACGCCCGGTTCACACTGGACGTGGAAGCGCCGCAAAGCAAAGCGCCGCGAAGCGAAGCGCCGAGCGCTTCCATTCAGCGCCCATGTTAATCAATGAGTGCGTTTACATGCAGAGCTTAATCGGACTAAGCAATAATTGGGTTTTCTCGTCCAATCGGAGTTCTCAGCTTGGTCCCCGTATCCATGCAGCTGAAAAATTCAAATTATTGACGGGAACGTGTCCTCCTCCCAACACTAGGGGGTGGAGTGAGTCTTTTCAGCCGGTCAGCTGCTTTCGGTTGACATATTAAATCTATTATGATATGGAACGATAGTTCATAATGTACGTGTTACTTGCTTTGCAGATAAGGTGTACCCTATTTCTTGTGCTCCTGGTTATTTTAAAAGGCAGACAAGAACGTTGTTTTCTGTTGGAGGGCTACAACAACACTTCGATGCTACGCTTTGTGCCGTCGCTACGGACCCCAAACTCTCGTTCTTGTTGGATTCGGGTTCGGAGCAGACTGGTGGGAGAGTTTGTGTACAGGTTTTGCAAAGGAACGGTGTCTTCAGTTATACACACGCTCATTAAAGTGCCGACCGTGGAGGAAGCTGGTGCCGCTGCACGCCGTTTCCAGCAGAATAACAGCGAAAGTACCAAAATAAAAACAAATCAGAAAAACATGTCTTTGCTGTGCTTTTATTTACAAAGTTAAAATTCTTCTAACTTACAAAAAATGTGAACGAAAAGGTAGAAATATAAATACGAAGGAATACGTATTTGTTCAGGGGTGCGCAAAGCCGGAGCCCTGCATTTGCTGCGCTACCCTTTTTAAAAAGGTCTCCGTTGCGCGTTATTTTAATATGTCCATCTCTTTTAGAAGAGAAAGCATCGCCCCGGTCTCATCCTCAATCCAAATGTCAACATTCTTATTCGCGTTTGCCAGGTTGTTTCGCGCTGTCTGTTTTGTTAGACGACGTAGTTGTGCGGTCATGAGTCGCGAGAGCGAGGCGTGGCGCATGCGCACTCGCATTGTCCAATTAATAGTCCGATTAAGGCGTATGCATGGCAGAGAAATTCGAATTCCAATCGCATTATCTGGGTGTCTCAATCGGAGTTCTCCGATTCCAATCGGAGTTCTCAAACTCCAATCATAATCGGAGTAAGGTGTTTACACGCACGTGAGTTCTCCGATCATAATCGGACTAAGGCAGTAATTCGATTTTCTCTAGTGCCATGTAAAGGCACTGAATGGAGTGGTTCAGACCAGACGCGAACAGGCGCACGGCTCGTGCCATTCATTTCAATGGAAGCGGAAGCGCCGCGAAGCGGAGCGCCGACGGATTTCGCGAGCGAGGCTCCAACTGGTTCACACCAGACACGAACAGCTCCGCGACGGTCGACAAGCGCTTCTGCTCAGCTGCAGTCTTTTTTCCTTTAAAAAAAAAAAAAAAAAAAAAATCATTTTCATCATCGCCCCCCCTCGCCCCGTAGCCAGCCCGCTCCGTAGCTTACTTTTGTGTGTGTGTGTGTGTGTGTGTGTGTGTGTGTGTGTGTGTGTGTGTGTGTGTGTGTGTGTGTGTGTGTTTAATCTCTCTCGCACTCTGATACAATGTACTGACAGATATAACATACAATTATGATATATGATCGAATTTGTCATTCGGTTTTTATTTTGAAATTAGTTTATTTTGAAAATTACGTTACGTTGCCCGGAAAAATGTGTCGCCTGAGCCGCCGCCCCCTCCGTGCCCATTGGCGGAGGGAGGGCTCATTGAAAAAAAAAAAAAAATCGGCGTTCCTTCGGTGCGCCTGGGAAACTCTGAAATTATGAATAACTTAAGCTCGTTTTTGTCCCATTTGCCTGCATCAGCCCGTCATGATATTGTTAAATTAATTGAGAGCCACCCACTATTGTTTTCTGACCACCCCCGCCGTACGTCAGTTTAGCACCATGACAGAAGTAGAGGGACATGCCACAAGTAAGCAGCACGCACATAGAGTCAATATTGGGAAGTTAAGAAAGAAGCTTTGGCTCTCCTTCTGACAGTGCCCATCTTGATGATAAGTTGGGGTCAGGTTTTTACAGACTATAATGCCCTCGTAGATGCGGTGGTCTCTGCTCCTCCAAGACTTCAATGTCCAGATTTGCCACAGGAAGGGGGGTTGATAATGTGTTGGCAGATGCGTTATCACGTGTACATGTGGACTAGCTGCGGAATTCTTATTTCGGGGGAACTGAGGTGTTTCTTGTTTAGTTTTATTTGTAGGTATGTTAATAGGGTTTAGTTCTTAAGAGAGGGGGTGTTATGACCCACAGGTGGGTCTTGGTGCCTCTATGTTTTTTTTTTGTGTGTGTGTGTGTGTGTGTGTGTGTGTGTGTGTGTGTGTGAGAGAGAGAGAGAGAGGATGACGCCTTGCAGGTGCGGTCCTGGATGTCGGCTGCTGATTGGACGCACCGCGGCTGAGAAGGAGGAGCAGTCGAGCCAGCCTGACGGTCATCCCTCCTCCGCTCCCAACTCTGCAGTTAGTCACTTCTGAAATGGCGTTAGAGCACGCTGCCGTAGGGGTGGGCTGCCATTTTCTTTGTCCCCTCTTTTCTCCTGTTTAATAAGTATGTAGGGAGGTTAGCCTTTCTGTATTTGGGTTCTCTTTCTTTCTTTAGTTAGTTCTTAAGGCGAGCTAGTTGGAGTTTGGTTTATTATTTTGGCCTGGGCCCACCCTGAAGCCTTTGCTGCCCACCGGTTGTTTTGTTTATTTCATTTACTGATTTATAAAATGTTTTTTGTTGAAACTGCCAACTGCAGTGAAAAATTAATGAGGCTTGGGAGTGGGGGAAGGTGTCCCACACGTTGCGTCTCGGTCCCCCTAGACGGGACGTAACACAGAGTTTTCGCCGTGACAGCAGGTTGAGCTCCTACCGTGTTACAGGTGACGTCGTCACGTTAGCCTGTTCCATCCCTGCTAAATTCTTTAAAGAACTACCGTTAGTAAACTTTTAAATTATAATACACTCTACACTAATTGTAATTTCCTGCCCGTGGTTCTATATTGCAACAGTTGACGGCTCATATCAGCAGATAAGCAGCAACAATCTGGGCATTGCGGGTGATTCATAAATATGTCATTTCTTATTAATTAGCCCATAAGTGTTGTACACCAGTGTGACACCAAATGCTTGTTGCTGACAGCAGTGAAGAAATGACACTCTAGTGGTTCTGCACATTAGTATAAATAGAGTGATTCTCTATCATGACATCACAGGACGGCGGCACTCTGACAGATTCCATGAACCTGGACACTGATGATCCAGACTCCGGTCCAGATGACACAACAGGCCACAGTGGAAATGGGTCGGTGCATGGACTGGCTGCTGAAAGGATACAGGTAGGTGGCGCTGTCATCCCAAGTTGTGTGGTGTGGAGGATCAGGGCCAAAGTTCCAGTTGCTCACAGATGTGACTGTGGATTCAGGAGGAGTGTTTGAAGGCTGGACTCCCAACAGTGATTGGCTGCTGAGGACCTCTCAATCACAATCAGGTTTTTTAGTGGCTGTGAGATTGAAAGTGAGTGAACATCATTAAATAAAGAGCTCCTGCAGGGTCCCAATTTGACAAGTACACTGCTAGGTGTGCTGCTTCGTTTTCGCCAAGGCCCTGTAGCATTCATGACTGACATTGAGGGAACGTTTCATCAAGTAAGAGTTTCCAACCAGGATGTAAACTTCTTACGCTTCCTCTGGTGGCCAGATGGGGACATTACAAAGGACCTACAAGAGCACAGGATGCTGGTCCACATCTTTGGGGCAGTGTCATCCCCAAGCTGTGCTTCATTCGACGACAATCAGCATGACTTCCCAGCCGAGGTTATAAACACTGTTTGTCAAAATTTCTGCGTGGATGATTGTCTAAAGGCCGTCAGCACGGTGGAACAAGCAATACATCTGTACCAGCAGCTAACAGACCTGTGCGGTAGAGGTGGATTTAAGCTCAATAAGTGGGTGAGCAATCATCGCTCGGTGCTGGCCGCCATTCCTGAAGAGCAGAGAGCTAAAGAGGTAAAAACACTTAACCTTGACAGAGACCAGCTCCCTATGGAGAGGGCCCTTGGAGCTCAGTGGGATGTACAGCAAGATACATTCACATTCAGCATCAGAACCAAGCTGGGATGGGATGAGGAAATCCCTCAGGTCATGGTACATCCCATATATAGTTTTTCAAGGCCAAACTGCAACAAAGGAACTCATCTAAAACAAAACTACAACCTTGTAAGGGCAAAACCTACTTGTTTTAATTCTGATTAATAAACTAAAGCTTATTCGATTATCATTATGTTGTTTTTTTTAAACGCTCATACAAAACAAAAAAAGTGGAGGGAGAGTAGTCTGAATCGGGTTCTGGAGCATTGCTCCACCTCATCCACCGCACTCATTAGCGTCACATCCACTTGTAGTGCATAATTTCCGCCAACAAGCTTCTCCTGTTACGACTGCACACGTTGACCCATATTTTCTGTTCACTCGCTCACCCGTATCAGGTGATACCCTGCATGGGTAACCATTGGCTCTTGTCTTAGACCTTCCCCGAGGTGGTTGGTGGGGTGACCCACCCAGCACGTGAGCTCTACGACGAGCTCCCACCCACTGAAGTGCCATAGGAAGACACGGATTAAATAGCTTGTCCACCAGAAGGCTGTATTTTGGTGTACATAATATAAAACTTCGGCCCAGTTCTGCTTGTATTGCAATGGTTGGTGTTCCTGAAGTTTAATTTTTCGTCCCTTTTTATTTTTTACATTCATGTTTGTGATGAAATAGTATTGTGAATCGCTAGCTCGCATTGCATGCTGGGAAACAGCGTCACTCAAGGAAGTTTTGGCTTCGCTGACACGGTCCTGAAGGGAAGTGGGTTTTAGTGCACTGGAACGGGATGAATGTATTCAATCAAGCAGTACAAACCTGATTAATTGTCTTAATACTTGACTTTGAATGGCCATATTGTTTAAGATTAGAATTAGATGACAACTTGTTCACAATATTTGCAACTATTCAATTTGACCAGCAGGTGTCAGTAGAAGACGAAATTTCATGTTGACTATTTCCTAATGGAAGTGCTCTCTTTACGTTGGATTTTTCTCATAATTATTTGAAGTGTAGGCCTGTATCTGCACACAATTTGGAATTCGTCCCAGCGCCCTGAGCTGTAAATTTGGACGGTGTAAAATGAAAATGGCCATCTGCAGCAGAATGAAAGTGAGATTGCATTGTCCAGGTAGGAGGACAGCAGTCAGTCATGTTTCACCTCCAGTCAACACGCAGTGGTTCACATGAAAGTCCAAGAGGCCTACAGACCTACACTGAGTCTGGACGTGGCAGTACAGTTGGATCATTGTCTTTGTTGTGTTGTTTGGTCATTGTGATCCAATGTAATGTGAGAGAAGGACGAGTGCAGTTATATTGGAGTGAGTATTTTAGAGTGTAATAGAAGTTATAATGCAGAGTCTGTTTTTATGAAATGTTCTATCACCTGGCATCCATCCATCCATCCATCCATCCATCCATCCATCCATCCATCCATCCATCCATCTTCTCCTGCCGTATCCGGAGTCAGGTCTCGGGGGCAGCAGCCTCAGCAGAGACCCCCAGAGACAGCACCACTCTGACTCCCTGAGTCCCTGCTGCTCAGGTGAGGCTTCAAAGATCTGGCTGCACCTGATTGGACGGTCGTGGAGGATCTCCTTGGTCTTCTTGGTCTTCTTGGTCTCCAGCTGTTTGACCTCATGCTCTCTGTTGACCTCCTCACTCAGTCCCTCAGTGATGTAGAGCTCAGTGTAGATGCTGTTGAGGAGAGTTTGACTTCCTGCTTCTTCACCTTCAGTCACACGTTCACATCTCCTCTCCAGACTGATCTTCTGCTGCTGTAGAAGCTCCTGCAGACCACCAACCTCTGGAGCTGAGAGAAGGTTGGAGAAGAAAACATCAGTGTGACAGTGTGAGCATCATTTTCTGTCCACGACTTGAAGCTGAAAGCATCCAAACTCCATTTTTCAGCTGATGTGGTGAAGCTGCTGTTGTCTGACTGTTTGCTCTAAATGTCCTCCAATGGATCTTCTCACTGGAGGTCCTGACCACGGTTATAATAGTTAACGAAAACGAACAAAATAACAAAAACTTAAATTGAAAAAAACAATTGTCACGTTCCCAGGGGTTAGGATTTTGGTACCTGCCTCGTTGGGGTTTTGAAGCGAGCAGAGCTGAGACCATAAGGGTGACGTAGCAACGTTCAGGACACTGATTGGCCAAAGGCAGTCTTTCACGAAAGACCAAAACAGCCATTTTTAAATGCCTCGCGTGTGGATTTTTACATTAACACGTATTAAAAACTGAAAAGCTTATGAAACTGTACCATGGGTGAACAAAGAACTACAGACGTTTCTGTTCTCTGTGGCCGAAGAAAAAGCACAATGCAGACAGTTGTGCAGAAAGTTTAGTGTTAGCTAAAATATCGGGCACACAGACGTACTTATTATGTATACATTTCTTTCCATTGTAACAGGTCACTACAAGATCTGCAATCCATTACCTAGAATTGGTTTTCCTTAAATTGATGTACAGGATTACTAATCTGACTTTGATGGGCAAATTTGACAACAGAATACAATTATGAAGCACTAAAACACAGGACCACAAAACAATTAAATGCATGATGAAATAATGATATGCTTTGTTAAATGAAATAAAATGGCATTTTCAACTAAGTAATAAAATAGTCGGTGGTGCAGTGGTTAGCGCTGCCGCCTCACAGCAAGAAGGTCGTGGGTCCTGGGACCTTTCTGTGTGGAGTTTGCATGTTCTCCCTGTGTCTGCGTGGGTTCTCTCCGGGTTCTCCGGCTTCCTCCCACACTCCAAAAACATGCATGTGAGGTCAATTGAACGTTCTAAATTGTCCGTAGGTGTGCATGTGAGTGTGAAGGGTTGTTTGTCTCTATGTGGCCCTGCGATGAACTGGCGACTTGTCCAGGGTGTCACCCTGCCTTCGCCCTAAGACAGCTGGGATAGGCTCCAGCAGACCCCCGTGACCCTGAATAGGAATAAGCGGGTATAGAAGATGAATGAATGAAATCTTTATTGAATGAATGACACATTTTATCTCACTCGTGGTTCATGTAATTATTATTTTTTGCTCCATAGCTTTCATGATTCAGCATTACATGTTAAGCATGATGAATTGCATGAAAAGAGAGAGCACTCGCTGATAAATTAACATGGTGTGCTGTTTAATTCCATGAGGACGACAAAATATTTGCAAATTTGTGTTAGCTACACACATCGACAGGTGCAAGAGAAAGGGAGGAACTTTCAAGATCGTTGAGTTTTTATTTTTTATTTTTTTAGTTCTGATGAAATAAATAGACCAATCATTTCATTACTTTGTCTGCTTTCCAAAGAGAGTTGCTTCAAAGAATTATCATTTATTATTCAGTGGCACATTGCTCACTTGTTTAATACACAAATAATAGTATATTATTATAATAATACTATTTTATTAATATAATAATAATAATAATAATAATAATAATAATAATCATCATCATCATCATCATCATCATTATTATTTCTAAAATTTCGAAACAACAATCGTCAGTTGTTCCGTAAAAAATACATTAATTTCCATGTTGAATTTTGTACGGTTTGTGAGCGCGCACGACTGTCAGTGACGGTCTCCACACTGACACAACTGCGCATGCTCTATTATCCCATCAATGCGGAAGTCAAAAAGTTTTTGGGAGCCATGCGCTGGGTGAGCAACTTCATTGAAAGGAATGGGACGCCATCTTGGACTCTGGGGGCTTGCCGCACTGTCACGCAGGTTGTGACGTTGAGGGCCGGCGACGCACAGGTATGATGTGAATGATTGACAGCTACCATTCGTTCCCGTTAGCGAGAGGATTAAAAACAAACAGACACCATAATGGCATCAAAAAGGAGTTATCCCAGCGGTGCGGAAAAACGGAAGGAAAAGAAAACTGATCAAGAAAAACTTGCAAAAGGGAAAGGTAAGTTATTTGTTTGTGATGTGGGCTGGAGAGGTGGAGGTGAAACGCTGTTGTTTCCCCCCCCAAGTTTGTTTATTTGTCCTGCTAGCCATTTAGCTAGCTAGCGTCGGATAAATGTTAGCTGGCTGGCTAATATTTGTTCGTCATGAATCAGCGTTTTTGTTTGTTTTATGAAAGTTGACCATGTCCTGCCATGTTGGCCTATCCTGCCATGGGAATGACCGATTGACTCCACACCCGTTTATTCACATTCTAACAGGGAGGGCGGGAGGGAGGGCATGTTGTAGTTGTTGTTGTAGTCAGTCCCCTGTTATTGTTCAGTGGAAGTTGTCTCTCACATATTTGACTCAATGTTATTTTAGCCTGAACTTAGGATGAATTTACTAAGCTTAGTTTGTATTTTGTAGGCCCTTCATTAGAAATGTGCTACTGTTTTATAATTCAAAGAAATATTTTATGGAAATACTTTATTTGGCATGGTGTTGACTATTTTAGACTGTTGTGGCAGTGGGTCATTTATCTTAGTTTTATTACTTTAACTAGTACAGTGTGTAAAGTAATGCCAAAAACTCTTAAAAATGACAGTTTTGTAATTGGGTAAAAGCTTTAAAGGGACACTGCAACCATAATGTTTAATTTAAAAACAAATGAATTTTTAATTTTCTTATATTACTGCAACATCACTGTAATAATAAAATAGGAAAATGCGCTTCTGATCTGTTTTGCTTGATGATCTAATGAGCTTTGTCTCTGCAGGAGCAATTCTAAAATATGTTGGCGCTCCAGACATTGAGCCAGAGGGATCTCCCGAACATCCTGACCAGGAAGCTCCAGGACCAACACGTTCCTCAGAACCTCCTTCTGTCCAGGTGAATAATGTGTGTTATTCTTAGTAGCTAAGCTGATAAGTGTGGGACAAAACTAAGGCAATTAAGTATTATTTTGATTGTTGGTTTGCTTTTTAGTGTTGCACTTGTTGGTTTGTTGGATTTTCTTATTTAAAGTAAGCATTGTTTTTATGAATACTCAATCTGTTGTATTTATTGACATATAGCGGATTCTTTTCCTAGTATTATAGTGTTTGTTTGTTTTTAAATCAGTTTAACTTGCCTGAGTTGCTCAACTGAAGATGTTTAATTTTACCTGTAGCCTGTTTTGCTCACGAGGTGTAATAGATTGTGGAATCTTAGTAGACCTTAGACTCACGCTGCTGAGAGTGGCAGAGATCAGCTCTGATGACCATGGTGCTTGTAAATAAGGCAAATGCGCCATCTAGTGGGATGCAGCATGTTTATTCGTGTTGGAGCAATGACAAGTACGACTAACAAAACAAAAGATGCACAGGGTAAAAAAAAATAATCATAAACTCAAGCCCAACAAAGATAACAGATGGGCATAACTGTAACATTACATAGTAATGATTACTAGTACTACCAAAATTTCTATATTTTACTTTTCAACTCCAACTTGAACTATTCATCCCCTTTTTTCAGCAGCCATTAAGACAAAAGGATGACACTTATGCATTGCATCAAACTGTGATGCACAAAATAAATTAAATTAAATCAAAACAATAAATAAAGTGTGCATTAAACAGGGGGCAGTGCAATACAGTACAGGACTCAAATGATATAGTGCAGTTAGGCAGTATAGCCTATAACAGCTGTTTAGCATCCATAGTAATCCACAGTCAGTGCCATAATCATCCAGTCAGTGTCATATTCATCCATAGTCAGTATAATATATATGATATCGCGCAGACCCTCGTCCTCCACCACATTAATTGGCCTGCAAGCCGTAGCCACACCCATTTAGCCCCCGCTGTTGAAAGTTGGCGTGTGGTGGACGCGGCCAGTGGTCTCCGTGCCACACCATCCAACGTGGTTTGCTTTACCTCAGAAGGGGGCGGAGGGCTCTCCGCGTCAGCTGTATGCTTCGCAGACAAGTGAAACGTAAGACTGCTCGTACTCCGGTGGAAACTAAATACAGCTTTACAGTAAATGCATATCACTTTTGTCCTGTCAAGACTGCCATCTGGCAGGGTTTTGAAATGGAACTTTCCATTTACAATTGACGCCTTATCCATGTTAGTCCTTCCTAGTGCTCATCTACGCTCAGTGTCTTTTTCTTTTTTTTTGTTGTGCTTACAAGCCGGCTGCAAGCGTGTGACTGTGTGCTGTGAGTCAATTAATTTCCCGTTTCCACAATCTACAGAGCGGCCAAAGGTTCAAAAAGCACCGTGTGCGTTAATCGCGCGATGAAAAAAATTGTCGGCGATAAAGCGACGTTGACACCCTTACTTTTTATATGAAGAAACCGATCAAATTTTTCCAACCAATTGTTCACCACTTCTTTGAACTTGTGGATGAATGCTGTGCATCCCACATGGAACGCCAACCTTCCTCTGATATTTCCATGCTTAGTTCTTTCTGCCATTTGGCTTTGATGTATCCTGTGTTTGTTGCTGTTCTGTTTCTGAAGGCCCTGATAGATTTTAGAAATGATTTTTCTCTTCATCATTTTACAGGCTGCGATCAGAATATCTATCACTATATTGCCCTCTCCAGATGATGTTGGTTTGATTCTTTTATCATAGTAATCTCTTAATTGCATGTATCGAAAGAAATCTTTGTTTCCTCGTCCAAATTCCTTTTTCAACTCTCCAAAACTTTTTAAAACCCTTGTGAACGAGTGTGCATACTGCAGTTATACTCCTATCCCACCATCGTCTGTACTCAATGTCTGTGGTTCCTGGTTGAAATCTGGGATCAAGAGAAGGCCACATTAGTAGTTTCCCTCCATATGGTTTTCTTTTACCATCTTACTCCAGATAGTCGGTGTGTGCTTAATAATTTCATTTTGGCTTTGTTGAGCTGATTTAGTTCTTATGTCTCCTACTAATGCCAGTGTGAGAGTCGTTTCTCTGCCGGCCTCTATCTATTTCCATCGTGCCTGATATTGAGGGCAGCATGTACACATGTAACTTGTTGCCTGTGTATTTACCATAGGTTTCTATTATCAACATCAAATGAGGTAATGTTCTGTCCGGGTCTTGGAGAACCAAAATAATATCATCAGCAAAAAGTCCTGTTAGATGTCCCTGCTCTCCTATATGTATTCCTTTTAGATCGTTACTTTGTCTGATCATTTGTGCCAGCAGCTCAATGAACATAGCAAACAATGTAGCGCATCGGCAACATCCTTGACGAGTACCATTAATCTTTATCCTTGCCGTAGGTTCTTGGTAGAGACCTTGAATACACTGTATTAACTTTTCTTGGAACCCCAGTTTCCCAAGAACTTGATACAGAAATCTCCAATTCACACAGCCAAGGCTCACCAGTAACAGCTCGCAGGCCCTGCTTTTGGATCTGATCTATTATGTATAGGACCCGTCTAATGTCTTCTTGAGTCTGCCTACCTGTTAAAAAAGCTGACTGATTGGAAGTCCATCTCGTCCCCTTAAATTTCAAAGCGTAACGAACCTGTGTAGCCCGAGGAATTTTATTATAGTTTATTTCCTAGGGTGCAACTCCCCAGGTGGCGTTGTCAGGCAACCCCCCCTCCTCCCATTTTCCTTTATACCCACCATCAGAATTGTCTCCACCTCCGCCAGACCCTCCCCCTTGCCGTAGGTTCTTGGTAGAGACCTTGAATACACTGTATTAACTTTTCTTGGAACCCTAGTTTCCCAAGAACTTGATAAAGAAATCTCCAATTCACACAGTCAAGGCTCACCAGTAACAACTTTTGGAGCTGATCTATTATGTATAGGACAGTCCTAGGGCTGGACGATATAGAAAAAAAGCATATCGATATAAAAAAAAGTCATATTGATCGATATCGATAATTATCAAAAAAATTGAAAACATATTTTAATTGCAGCGCTGGATGTTTTATACTATTACTTCATGACAGACTTTTAATAAAGAACACACGAGCACTGAATTCAAATTCAAACTTTTATTCAACCACCTTTTTTAAACACAACTGAATTGTTTGTTTGTTTTTATTATTATTATTATTATTATTATTATTATTATTATTATTATTATTATTATTATTATCATTATTATTATTATTATTATTATTATTTATTTATTTAAAAAAATAGGCTGAGATAGGGCTCGAACGTGCGACTCGACCAGAGGTCTGAAGTTGTGGCGGTTAACAGCTCGTTTTGCACTGATTCCCTGCACTCGTTGTACAGACGAGGAAGAGCTGTGTTTGAAAAATACTTGCAGTCTGGAACTTCATATCGCGGGTCAAGAGTGGCGAGAAGCTGTTTGAAGCCAAGCTTTTCAACGGTGGTTATTGGCAGCATATCCCTCGCTATGAAGCATTTTACTACATGGGTGATGTCCTTATGGCGCTTGGACGCTTTGTCGTATTTACTGCAAGAAGTCCAGTTTGGTCTGCTTTACTTGCTTGGTGCTGGCGCTGGCAGCGGATTCCTCCTCCGACGTGGAGCCGCTGGGTCTGCGTTTGCGATTGGTTGGAGGAAGAAATGACCGTAATATTAAGCTACATGATTGGCTATGATGAAAAAGGAAGTGAAACTTTTTCTATCAAACTTTTTATGGACCCCTTTTTTTCCTATTGCAGCACACGTCTATCGATCGATATATATCGTTATCGAATTATCGTCCAGCCCTCGACGGTCCCGTCTAATGTTATCTTGAGTCTGCCTACCTGTTATAAAACCTGACTGATCCTCATCCATCAAGTCCGGCATAAAACTTTCAAGTCTTTTTGAGATGATTGAAGTAAAGATCTTCTAGTCAACATTTAAGATTGAAATGGGCCTATACGATTCACAAAGTTCCTTATTTTTCCCTTCTTTTGGAATAACTGGAATGACAGCCTCTTTCCATGAGGGAGGCCGTTTGCCCTCTGTCAGAGTCAGATTAAAAGAATTTAGGAGTATCGGGGTTAATTCTTCTCCAAATGTTTTATACCACTCACTAGGAAACCCATCACTACCTGGCGCTTTGGTTGATTTTAAGCCTGCTAATGGCAGCATCTATTTCTTTTTTGGTTATACTGGAAATGAGTTTTCTATTTTGCTCATCTCCAATGGCTGGTAGGTCCAATGAGTCAAGGAATTCTTTCATCTCACAATCTTCTTTAGCCGTGAGTTGGGTATATAGATTTTCATAGTAATCTTTAAAAACCCTCTCTATTTCTTCAGGTTCAAGTAGTAGCTGTTTCGTTAATGGGTCTCTAATTTTACATATTGCATGAGAAGCTTGCTGGGCCTTTATTCCTCTTGCTTAATATTTGGTTGATTTACAGCCTGATTCATAGTGGGTCTGTTTAATGAATTTCAGCTTTTTCTCAACATCTAGCCTCAAGACATCGTCTATTTCCCTTCTGACACCGATTATTTGTTGTGACACTGTATCGTCCTTATTGCTTTTGTGTTGCTGTTCCAGAGTTGTTCATTGGTTTACCAGCTTCTTGTAACCTTCTTCTTTATGTGGCAGGTGGGTTTGCCCCCACCTTCGCGTCATCAATCACACCTGCGCCGGAGTGCAATTTTTGCGTCCCTCAGTGCGTTTACATGGTACTAGAGAAATTTGAATTATTGCCTTAGTCCGATTATGATCGGAGTTTGAGAACTCCGATTGGAATCGGAGAACTCCGATTGAGACACCCAGATAATGCGATTGGAATTCTAATTTCTCGGCCATGTATACGCCTTAGTGGGACGATTAACTGGACAACGCAAGTGCGCACGCGCCACCGCACAACTACGTCGTCTAACAAAACAGACGGCGTGAAACAACCAGCAAACGCGAATAAGAATGTTGACATTTGGAGAGAGGATGAGACCGGGGCGATGCTTTCTCTTCTAAAAGAGATGGACATATTAAAATTACACACAACAGAGACCTTTTTTAAAAGGGTAGCGCAGCAAATGCAGGGCTCCGGCTTTGCGCAGCCCTGAACAAATACGTATTTGTTCGTATTTATATTTCTACCTTTTCGTTCACATTTTTTGTAAGTTAGAAGAATTTCAACTTGTAAATAAAAGCACAGCAAAGAGATGTTTTTCTGATTTGTTTTCATTTCGATAATTTCGCTGTTATTCTGCTGGAAACGGCACAAGCTTCCTCCACGGTCGGCTCTTTAATGAGCGTGTGTATAACTGAAGACACCATTCCTTTGCAAAACCTGTACACAAACTCTCCCACCAGTCTGCGCAGAACCCGCATCCAACAAGAACGAGAGTTTGGGGTCCGTGGCGACGGCACAAAGCGTAGCATCGAAGACATTGTGTTGTTGTAGCCCTCCAACAGCAACACAACAACACAACGCGGACACTTTTCCTTTGATTTTGGTTTAGACAATTCAGTTTGTCTGTTTCTTTTGTTAGCATAACCACTTTCTTTGGTTGGTTTTCTTTTCTTTGTTTTGTTGTGAAATTTTGGTGAAACTTTGGGTTTTCTATTGAGTAGCGATTTTGTTATAGTTTGATTTCCTTTTTTAGTTCATTAATATCTTGTTCCCCAGTGATCGTTACCTTTTTGTTTTGGGTTTTGGTCCTGTGTGTGTGTGTGTGTGTGTGTGTGTGTGTGTGTGTGTGTGTGTGTGTGTGTGTGTGTGTGTGTGTGTGTGTGTGTGTGTGTGTGTGTGTGCGCGAAGAATAAATAAGGAGTTGGCATAGCGTGAATTTTGGCTTGTAGTGATTCCCTTAGCTTTGTTTATTCCCTTTTTTGAGTTTTCTTTGGTTTCTTTGGCCCTGTTCCCCTTATTTTCTTATGTTGAACAGTCTTTTTGGTATGGTTCTTATTTCTTTGACACTCAGGCAGCTAAACTTGGTCTATTTTAAATTGTTGTCAAATAAAGCTGTTTCATTGGAAGTCCGTCTCGTCCTCTTAAATTTCAAAGCGTAACGAACCTGTGTAGCCCGTGGAATTTTATTATAGTTTATTTCCTGGGGTGCAACTCCCCAGGTGGCGTTGTCAGGCAACCCCCCCACCACCACCACCACCCCAATTTTCCTTTATACCCACCTTTATACCCACCATCAGAATTGTCTCCACCTCCACCAGACCCTCCCCCTCGCCACATCTAGTCTTTTTTTGATAGGCTGCCCTCGCTATTAACCTCCCTCTCATCACAGCTTTAATTGTGTCCCACAGTATGGTAGTGTCTACTGGACTATCTATGTTCTCCTCCATAGAGCATTTAATCTCTTTCTTAACCTCCTCCAGTGTTTTTGGATTATTTAGCATACCCACATTTAATCTCCAAAGTGTGTTTTTCTTCCTCTTATTTAGACAAATAATAAGGTAATTAATACTGTGTCAGTACAAGTCAGTCGTTCCTATTTTACATTCCTCTATTCTGTATCTGTCTGTAATGTTAATAAAAAAAATAGTCCTCTGTAACGGGTGGAGGTCCCTCCAAACATCAAACATCCCGAGTTCGGCTAGAGAGACGTTGACAAGTTTCGACAGGCGGGTCTGACTTCTGTTGCCATTAGTTGTGTCGAGTTTAGCTTTTAAATCATGTTGAAATCCCCTGCACATATTAGGATTCCTTCACTTTCCACAGCTATGATCTCAAACAGTGATTTCAAAAAGCACTTGTCCAACCCTGGACCAAAGTAACTGAGTTATCATCCAATTTCCCTTTGACTATTACATATCTCCCTTCTTTGTCATTTATTTTTTTAACAACTTCAAAACTGATAGAATTAGAGATTAATATTGTGACACCTCTCTTTGGGCCTTTCCTGAACAAGCTAAAAAAAACATTTCTATATCCAAATCTTTTCAGTGTGTCGTGCTCTTGTTGAGAGAGATGTGTTTCCTGTAGATCAGGCATGGCCAAACTACGGCGTGTCTCTGTCCGGCCCGCGTGAAGGCAGTCAAAAATCTAACCTAACTTAGAAATGACACTTGAACCTGCAATGAGTATTTTAGTCGTTCTAAATGAGTCCAACGTTAGAAAAAAAGGAGCGACCCGGACTTCCCACAGTCTCTTTTCTATTAACATGGGAATTCAATTTTAATAATTTGTCAACTAAAAACACCGGTCATACTAGAACATCCCTACCAGCTTTCTTCCCTGTATTCTCTGAATTTAATCAAAGAATCTTTGAAACTCTTGTAGCTTTTCTCTGGCTCGTGTCGCTGCTGATGCGTAGCCCCTCCAGGATCCCTCCTTGCACTGCCACTCCGTCGTAGTGTGGGGCACCGAGTGCCGCAGGCCCCTCCGCACCCGTCGCCAACGCCATCTTCTCCGCCAGGCCGCGTCTCGCCAATTCCTCCTTTACCTCCTCTGCGCTGTTGTAGGTTCGAGTTTCCGTATCCCAGTGGGTCCTCATCTTGGTGAATGGCGTCTGGAACCGGATGCCCTTCTCCTTCAGGATTCTTTTAGCAGTGTTGTACTCCTTTCTCTTTTGGACCATCTCTGTCGCGTAATCGTGATGGAATGACGGTACTTTATTCCCCAGTTCTATTTTCTTTGTCCATAGCTCTCTCAGGACCCTCTCTTTGGTAGTAAATTCCAGAAAGTTAACAATGATGGGTCTCGGTTGGGCACCGTCCGCTGGCTTCTGTGCAAATGAGCGATGTGCTCTCTGAATTTGGAAATTAAAATCTGCTGGCAGGTGCAGTTCGCTTTTCAGCAGGTCTTCCACAAACTTGGCCACAGATTCTCCCTCCTCTCCTTCAGTGACTCCATAGATACGTAGGTTGTTTCTCCTCGGCCTGGACTCCAGGTCAGTTAACTTGTCCTGAAGAGCTTTTTGTTCTCTCAGTGATATGACCAGAGCGTCATTAGCTTCCTGTGCCCAACGTTCTAGTTTTTCAATCCGCGACTCAGCCTTGTTGATCTTGCCGGTCTGGAGCTCCTGTTCGGTGATGACTTTCGCAAGTTGTTGATTTATTTCGTCTTTGAAGTCGTCCAAGTCTTTTTCCACGTCGTTCCTCAGTGTTTCTCCAAACGTGCGAAGGACTTCTTTTGATTCCATTTTTAAATCCCGTATCTCCTTGCTAATAATTTTTATGTCCGAGCCCTTTTCCGCGTCGTTAGTCACGAGGAGTTCGTTTCGCCATCTCCCTCTGTTTCAGAGCAAGCTGGTAGTTCCGCCATATTGTCTGTTACTGTGTTTCTCTTTTGGTTGAATCAAGTTTTCCTTCCCATTCCAACGTTCCCCTGATCACTTTGTAGTTAATATGATATCTGACAATAGTTATTCAAGTTTTCGGGGACTTTTTACCCTAGACGGTCGAGAGCCCTGGTGTCGCGCAGTCTACCGCTTTATGGCCAAACCAGAAGTCCCTTCCCTCTAGCCTTTTCAAGGGGGAGGTGGCTAGACTCGGCTCTTGTGGGATGAGAAGCAGAAGGCCTGTCCGATCTGGGGGGAAGATGAGATGACATTTTTGTGGGTCAACACAAACTCATCTGCGAGGACAGCCGCCTTGGACAATGACGACACTTTCTGTTCATTCAAGAACATTACCACCTTCTCTGGCAAAGAGTCTTTAAAATCTTCTAAAAGAACGAGCTCACGGAGTGACTCAAAGTCATTTTTGACATCATTAGCTGCACACCATTTATCAAAGAGGTTGCTTTTCTCCCATGCAAACTCGACAAAGGTTTGACCACTAGATTTTCTATGGTTCCTAAATTTTTGCCGGTAGGGCTCAGGAACAAGCTCATAAGCAGGAAATTGCTTCCTTTACAACATCATATTGCAGGCTGTCTTCTAAGAAAAGAGCAGACACCAACTCCTGTGCTTTTCCCACCCGCTTGCATTGGAGAAGGACAGGCCACATGTCTCTTGGCCAGTTGAGTGGCGAAGCTATTCGCTCCAAGGCACTGAATTATGAATTCTGTACCTACCTACAACCCCCCCTTCCGTGGCCCGCCGACTCGATGCAGGTCTGTCATGTGGCCCGTTGCTAAAAAAGTTTGCCCACCCTCTATACAGACAGTGAGTTGGAGCAAGCTCGTAAGCACTACTTCCAGATGGCCCGCACTGCCAGTGAGGGGAAATGTGTCATGTTCAAAGAGCTGAGATGCAGGCTGGTGAGAAACACTGTCACCAGCATGATTTCTATCTTGAGAGCCAGTCAGCAAGGAGAGGGGGTCTGGTACCCTTCTGAGCATGAAGTCACTGCAATGGCTAAAAGACTAGTTGAGTATTATCCCATGCTGAAGGATTAAGACAAAACAATGAAACATGTAAGTGATTATATTATTTTGCGCACTTAGATTTTGAAGCATGTGGTTATTTTTGGCTGATACTTTTTTTTATCTGTGCATGTTCACTTTCCATCTTTATTTAAATAAACCTATATGCTCTTGACTCCAAGTGCAAAACATCACAAATGGACAGTTCTGTATTCAAGTCATATATATATGTACAAAGTGAGGAGCATGGGGGGGGGAGTGAAATTTTATTTACCACAGGCGAGCACTTACAAGAATCTTCACAAGAGATTCGCCAGAGAGGGGCCACAAGAAGAAAAGGCATCACATTGACTTCTCAGCAAGTGACCAAGAAGAAGATCATGATGCAGACTCAATTGGTGGATCAACAATTATTTTGTGTCACACACCAGGGCGCAGTTCTGATAATGGCCACACTTCACGTAAGTAGAAACATGTCCATTTTAATAATAATGATAATGTATGAAAGCCAGGCAATGTTATGATAGTTTTGGATATCATGATATATAACAGGCATTTTTACATTTGAATTGTCATTTGATATATTTTGATGCTCCAAACAATTTCATCCATTTGACTGATTTACTGATTTGTCTCCTCCATTTCATCAGCCAAAGATGGTCTGACAGCACAGGCCAGACATTATCAGACCCTGCAGGAGCTGTACAAGAAACCAAAACCCAACCAAGATGCTGTCTCCCAAATTCTTGACCTGCAGTTTCAAGCAAGAAGATCCTTCATTGATAGTGATGTTCTGAAAGAACAGGACAAGGCCAACAAAGATCCTGGATGCATATCCATGTGTCAAGGATCTTTATCGTGTAAGTGATTAACTTGTTTTGGTTTATGATGAAAAGCAAGCATTTTTGCAGATTTTAACATTGACTTGCATTATAGGCGATGAATGAGCTGCGGCGCATTCTGGATAAGGGCAACAGAAAATTCATTGATGAACTAAAAAAAGAGATGGGAAGACTTCTGCACCGATGTGTAATTTTATGGTGTTTGGATAAAAAATGAAGTGATGAAGCCATGCATAACGCTGGATGTAGGTGAGTCATTTGGCTGTGTCTCTAATTGACTGTGTAGCTGTTTCCTTGGACATAGGATGGTTTATGTTGCGCTGAATGAATAGATGCAGAATGGTAATACTCTTCATGCTGAAAAAATAAGATTTTTTTTGTGATCAACACAAACCTAATAAGACTCATTTTTAGGAAGACTAACTTTGAACTCAAAGTTGATTTGTTCTATTCCAGTGGAATATTCCATCGCGCTGCTCAGGGCACTCCCCACACTCTTTCCTTCACCAAGTCCACCACCGAAGAAGCTGGGACATGCCAGTGAGGCACTGCTTCATGTCATTCAGGTGAAAGTTTTTTTGCATTTTCTCACATTCAACACTTCATAGTTCCATGCATGGATGTGGCGTTTCCTTCTTCTTTTTCTTTAGCCAACAGAAGATCCCACAATGTACTCGCAGAAGAGGTCTTTCTGCACCCCTGTGTTGCTGTTTGATGGGACCCGCTGTCTCATCTGTCTTGGAGCCACTCCCGCCACCACGCTTGCCAAGGAAGACTTGAGTGACGGTCTGCTTCATCTGATGGGTTACTACTATGCCCTGCACCTCACATATCCAAAAGTGTGTGGCAACCCTTCTCTCTGTCATTCAGACAGAAGTGCTACAGGACACTATCCATGAGTGAGACACCACAGCCTCATACAAAAAAGACCATGGCAGAATGGAAAGATTTTATTGGGGAGTAGAGCTGTGTACTAGGCATAGGTAGTGATACACTCCCCTGGTAGTTGTAACTTGAGGGTGGGTGGGAGTCTGTTGGAACAAACATGTTATCAGTGGTGATAGGAACACAACACTATATGCTGTCCCCATACTGTTTTTGTTTTTTTTGTGTAACTGAGTGTCAGGGAATGTGAATCAATATTCAATAATGATGACGGTGAATATTGTAACAACACAACATTACTTGCGTTCTAGAAATGGTTGAAAGCGGTGGATGTGGGAGTGGCATCTTCCGATTAGGACACCTGTGCCGATGCCCCCTGCAGGATAAAAGGCCGACTGCGTGTGCCGCTCGGTCTCTTCCCCATTCTCCATCCAGCAGCCATGGGCGTCTGGCCGACTCTCAGCTTCTTCTGTTCTGTTTTGCACCTGACAACACCCCACATCCTATTATTCACTCATCCACACTTACATTACTGATGAATACTGACAAACACACACCATATATTTCATTATTTTGCTTACAATTATCTATTTTGTTATAATAAACCTTTTGATTAATCGCAATCCGCAGTGTCCCTTCCGTTATTGTCATAACTCTTGAGCCGGGTTATGACAATATCGTCTGCAAAATTTCGAAGATATCGAAGATATCGTGTGTCGTGATGTCATTATCGTGGGCCAAATATCGTCACAGTATCGAATCGTGGGTTAGCCGTATCGCCCCACCCCTATTATCAACACAAGATCACATATGTACAGTACATGTACAGTTTAATTAGTGTGTTACTTTGTTTATGAATTCATTTCTTTATGTTCTTCCAGATGTCCAGCCTGAGACGTCGATCAGCACGCGTTGCCTCAAAAACCAAAACAAACAAGTGACATGTTGGTATTTGGGATATGTGTATTTCATTGTGTGCATCTTTGTGATAGGACAATAAATGCAGTTCTTTAAACGTTACTTTGTGTCCTTGTATTTGCAGGTGTGGGCAACACGTTCAACTGTCCACATGACTGAGTCTGCCTCCAGCAATGTCACAGCAGTGCAGCAGGTTTGTACTTATTCATTTCCACTTCATCACCTGTGTGTGTTTTCTAGGCTTTACACCGATCTTATTGGCTGTATCGGATCGGCCGATATTTGGCATTTTTTCGGGCGTCATGTCATGAATCACCATAATCTGTCTCATTTCCTCCAAAGTAGTTTCACAGCATCGACATGTTTATTTGTTTGTATCCGAGAGCTAATGATTCATGATTCAAAAACCTTCATTTTCGTCTTCGTGCCTCTTCCTGTTTTGACTACTGTCGCTATGTGAGGGACAATAAAGTTTCTTTGAATCTTCACGACAGCAACATCCATGGGCGACACAAACAAACGTGTCGGAGGTGTGGAAGTTTTTCAAAGTGAGAGAAACAGACATGGCACAAGCTATCTGCAATATATGCAATGCTACAGTACCTCGCGGGGGAACTTTGGCAAAAAATTTCAACACCACAAATTTAATCAGGCACTTGGAAAAGATACACACGGAGGAGCATGTCGAGTTCAAGAAACGCAGCGCGGAGAAAGAAAAAGAAAAGCAAACTCTGAAACGGATGCTAAAGCAAACAACTTTAGACGGTGCTCGTGAGAAGGCAAGGGGTGTACAGAAACAAGTATTTATTGCCCCTAACGTGATCGGATCGGTGATCGGTTTATTTAAACTCACTGATCGGTGATCGGCACAAAAATCGTGATCGTGTAAAGCCTAGTGTTTTCCTTTCTATGTTTATTGGCATAAAATCACATCTTTCTTATTTTAATCAGGTGGAGGCGACGCCACAGATGACCAGAGCTGTGCCCGTGGTTCCTGTGGCTCCCGTGGTTGCCAGCACCAAGCCAGAGGAGGCCAGAACCGTCCAGGAGGCAACACAGAAGATCAACTAAGCTAAGGAGGCTTTTCTTTCTTCTTCTGTTGCCTCTGACTGCTCCGCTCGTTCTACGCCTCGCACATGTGATTTGTGATCCATCATCAGTTAGTACTAGTGAAGATGCAGTGGCAGATCATGGCACTGGTATTAGATTAGCCAAGGTTCTGCATGGTTCTTTTCATCAAGGCGAAACCGGTCACGGTTTAAAATTCCAGCACCAGCTGGCAACAGTGAGTCACATCAGAAGAGCAAAACTCCTCACTTTGACATGGATAATTCTGACGTAGAGTTTGTCAGTGCTGTGACCAATGAAGAGTGTAACTTCTCTCCCCTTGATGTTGATGTTTGTTTAGACCTTTGCAAAAACTTGAAGATTCATTTGGACCGTGCGAGTTTTCCAATTTCTGATTGCAAAGGCGCATTAGGTTCGCTGTGTACAAATGAGAATGTAGAGGCTGATGGAAACTGCTTCTTCAGAGCCATCAGTCAAGCTGTGACTGATTTATAGACACAGAAGTGGAAATTCAGGTTGCAGCAGATTGTTTACGATTAGATGTGTACACTTTTATCGATGGTCATGGGTTGAAGTACAGCTCTTGCAAGAAACAATTCTCACATTGTTTATATTTATGGATGTATTTGTTTTATATGGAAGCAGTTACCATAATCCAAATTAAAATAAGAATATAATAACAGAAAATTCCTATATGCATTTTCATTTTCTTATGTTGTGTGCATTCCACACCTGTGCAGTGTCATCCAACTCATCCTGTAGAAAATGTATACATTTAGGAAGAGCTGTGCCAGCAGAACATAAATAAAACACTAAATTACAGCATTCACACATGAGCAACCCCACCCTCTCCCTCCCTCCCTGTCACTGTTCACCCCCCCCCTTTTTCTCCCCATCTCTTATCCTCTCTGTTTCTACCCTTCTGTTCCATCTCTCTCCCCTTCCATCTCTGTTCCTTTCCCTTTGCTACCTCTTCTCTTTAGCATTCTTTTTCCTTTCCTCCCGTCTCTGTCGGTCTGTCTTCCCAACACCCCCTTTCCAGTTTCTGTCCTCCCTCCCCTCTCTCTCTCTCACATACACATGCGCACAAAATGAAAATAAAACATTATTCATGAACTCACCTGTATGGAGGCCCATACAACAAAACTGCAGGAGACTTTTGTCCAGAAACTCGCCATCAAAATACCCGTTGTCTCTGAGGCCTGATAACAAGGCTAACCAGAACTCCATGCGGTGGCCACGCAGGAAACCCCACCAATATTCAATTATTTGATTGGCGGTGCTGGCCCCCTCCAAGTAACTATCGAGGGTGTCGTCTGGTTGAACAGGGACGAGGAAACGCTGGAAGCCTCTAACATGGCCATTTTCGGTTCCAAGACAACTCTAGGGCACCCCCCAAAACGCTGTACCGCTTCTATGTAGCACCCTCCAATTACTTTTGAGTCACTACTTGTTGTGTAAGCTGGGCCACTTACTAGAAATTAGGTATACAGCCTTAACTAGAAAAATCAATTAAAAGTGGTCAAATATGTTACACTGTTGAATATAATCAAAGACAAAACTGCCTTCATCACAGCTTTCCATAAATGGATCTTTATTGATTTATTCAGAAAAAGCTTTGGTAGCTCATTCTCAGAACAGCAGCCTCAGATTTCTTCTTAGACATAAGATTTACAGTACAGAGAAAAAACAATAAAGGGAAAAATGGGACGGGTAAATTTCAAGCTTGTTATTTAAGTTATTAGGCTTAGCAATACAGCTATTGTACTGTGTGTGGGGGGTGGAGGGGGCCGGTTGATGCGCCATACTGGGTCCGTAGGGGGGGGGGGCCTCTGGGTGCCCGGGCCTGCCTTGGGTACCGATCCTCCCGGTGGGTGAAGGGGCTGGGTCCTGTCATGGGGATAAGTCTGGTCTCGCTTGCCCTGGGGGGCCCCCGTCCGGGGGCCGGGCTCTGCTGCCTGTCCGCCCTGGGTGGTGTCCCTTCTCCTTGGGGTATCTGCCTCCCTGTCATCCTGCCCTGGCTCCTCGTGGGGCGGGTGCCCTCCGGCCCGGGGGCCTGCTGCTCCGGGCCTCTTCCTGGCCGGCTTTGCGGTGGGTATGCCGTGTCCGGGCCCCCCCCCCCCCGGCTCGTCACTGGCTTGGGGCGGTTGCGGCCTCGGAGACTGCACTAATTGGCAGCCTACTTCCAGTGACGTACTTAAACACACCCACCCCCACATTCAGGTACACACACCACCACATCCATACACACACCACCACATCCATACACACACACACACACACACACACGCACACACACGCACACACACACGTATACACAGATACAAACATGCACACACACACAAGTATACACACATGCAAATATACACACACACCCGCACACACGCACACACACACACAAATATACACAAGCGCGGGTACACTGTTGTACACTATTGCATAGCTTATTGTCTTATTGATCCATGAGTAGATTATTATCATCATTATTATTACTATCAACATTATTATTATTATTATTATTATAACTATTATTATTATTATTACTATTAACGTTGCTATTATTATCATCGCTATTATTATTAACATCACTGTATGAACTCGCATGTATGTTTGTATGGGTATATATGCACTATCTGACAATTAGCTATGCATATTTACGATCTGTTTTGTTCTCTTTTAACACAATTGTATATTGTTGCCAGTTGCCTCCTCTACTCCTCTCTCTCTATCCCTCTCATCATCTCATCATCCCCCCCCCACACTCATTTCCCCTGTCTACTCACCCCCCTATCTGTCCCCCTCAGTCCGGTCATGGCCAGAATGTCACCAAGAACATTATAATAAAACCACTGAAGAGGTCGCTCCTGAAACCACCCACGTGGCTCACACTCTCAAGATCTACCTCTGAGAATAAAATCTGTCAGCCATCATAGACATTCAGAGACACTTCTGCTTGTCATTATGGCCAGACCGGACAAGGGGGAAAAAAAAAAAAAAAAAAAAAAAGCAATACAGCTATTAACGTTCGTTTGAAACGGTTGTCAACATTAACAGACTGAACTGGACTTAATAACAGGAGTGCTGCATTATTCTGGTGAGTGTCAGCTGCGCTGGGTGTGTAAACCGGGCCATCCAGCTGCGGTGCTGATCCGACGCCACTCGTGTCAAAAATCCGGACAAATGTCACTTGATCAAGGAGGAAATCTGCATCAGATGAGATCAGCTGACTTTGCGTGTGCAGTGTGTACGCTGTGCACAGCGGTGTGCACTCTGTGTTAACAAGAAAAACGCATCTAAGAAAGTGGTGCGCAAAAGCAGGGTAGTGACAGAATTAATGCACATTATTGATATTTGTCGCGTGTGTACCTGCACATGCATGCTTATTAACACACGGGTACTGTGGAATATATTTTTTACTCACTTAAAGTGGGAACTGCATTGCACTCAGTGTTGAGCAGCTCCCCCTGGTGTTAAACTGAAGAAGTGCAATACACTCAGGCAAAAGTTGAAGTGCGGGCCATATTCTATTCTATTTATAACATTTGTTGCGGGCCAATTAAAAATGGACTGCGGGCCGCAGTTGGCACGTGGGCCGTAGTTTGGACACCCCTGCTCTAAAGCATCGTATTAAGGGGACAGTGTCATTGTATGGGCATTGCGTATGACAATGTCCATTGTTTGTAGACTAATTTCCTGTACTACTGTGCTAAGGTGGTAGGCCAAGTGCTAAATCTGGCCTCCAACATGCTTTTTACTCTTTCACAGATGACATACTCATCATTTCGGTTCTGAACAGTATTTATTGACTGAAAAACAGGACCCCGTTTACTTGTGTACAAGCAGAGTAGTCAAGAAAGTTGTAATCATTTACATGTCCATTCTACAGTGTATCACTGGACGTGTTTACGTTTGACTATCTCCTTTAATATAGAACCACCACAAATGTGTTAATGACTTTTATAATTTCCTTTATATAATATACAAAAGTATTAGTATGATCCAGGGAAAATTCCATGTTTGTTTGCGAAACTCATTGGAAGAATGAAGAAAATCTGTTTGATTGTTATTGTCATGAACATGAATCACAAGTTGTTTTTTTTTTGTTTTTTTTCATGTGTCACTTTAACAGAGACAACACCATCTGTAATTACTATGTTTGGTTGCATTTCCCTGGCAGGCAAAGATAGATGGAAGAGACATCCTTCTGGGTGGAAAATGGGACTGGCTTGTCTGTGGATGGTGGAGGCTCGCTGGGCTCATCAATCCGTCCATCCATTCACCTTGTTCGTCTCATCTTGACTGCAGCACGCCACTGTGGAGGCTTGACATAACACACATTAGATTAATAACAGAAAAGCAAAATGTGACTTATGGTGTATTATTTAGTGTGCTTCAGTTGTAATTCTCATAATAATGACTGTTTTGCTGGCTTCACACAATATATATAATTGGCCTGTCTTAGTTAAAAGCCCACTCACCACGACAAGGTGAAGGCCAAGAGTGGGAACACAAACACAGACCAGAAACGAACAGGACAAATCCAGACAAGACTACAAAAAACACAATCACAAATATCAATCACTTTGACCACTATCTTTTTTCACAAAAACTTTTATTTCTTTACAAATTGAACCTTAGATTGTGTCACAACAAACTAAATAAACCCTTGAAACAGCCAACAAAACATGAAACAACAACACTTCATCAATATTATAATGAGTATCCTCATAAATGATTTCAAGATAACTTTCAACACTTTCTTACAAAAACATTTTTACGTCTGCCGTAACGATTTTCAGGTTTTTTTCATGTGAATATTTTAACATTGAACATGTTAACTGAACAGTCAATCCCTTCATTGTTGCTCTGACCTCTTCATCATTTGTGACCTCTTCATCATTTGTGACCTCTTCATCATTTGTGACCTCCACATCTACATTAGACACAATATGGCTGTCACATGGCTCCTGAATCACTAGAAAACTGTCTTTTTCCAAGATCTCTGACACCTCTTTACATTTTTTTAGAATATGTGTGGTCAAAGATTTGTTCAAAATCATGTGTGTGTGTGTGTGTGTGTGTGTGTGTGTGTGTGTGTGTGTGTGTGTGTGTGTGTGTGTGTGTGTGTGTGTGTGTGACTCATTTACCTTTTGTTTGGTAGACATGCTCTTACCTGATTTGAAGAAACTAAAAATGGTTGGGGGCGACACTCACAGCAAGAAGCTTGTGGGTTCGATTCCGGGGCCGGGTCTGGGACCTTTCTGTGTGGAGTTTGCATGTTCTCCCTGTGTCTGCGTGGGTTCTCTCCGGGTTCTCCGGCTTCCTCCCACACTCCAAAAATATGCATGTGAGGTCAATTGAACGTTCTAAATTGTCCGTAGGTGTGCATGTGAGTGTGAATGGTTGTTTGTCTCTATGTGGCCCTGCGATGAACTGGCGACTTGTCCAGGGTGTCACCCTGCCTTCGCCCTAAGACAGCTGGGATAGGCTCCAGCAGACCCCCGTGACCCTGAATAGGAATAAGCGGGTATAGAAGATGAATGAATGAAATCTTTATTGAATGAATGACACATTTTATTTCACTCGTGGTTTATGTAATTATTATTTTTTGCTCCATAGCTTTCATGATTCAGCATTACATGTTAAGCGTGATGAATTGCATGAAAAGAGAGAGCACTCGCTGATAAATTAACATGGTGTGCTGTTTAATTCCATGAGGACGACAAAATATTTGCAAATTTGTGTTAGCTTCACACACACGGACGTACATACGTAAAAACGTCAGTGGCATAAAAGTGCCTTACAGTCATTTCATGAATCATTCTAACTGAAGTAACGTGGGTCCTTTGCACCCTTTGCCTGTTGATCGGGTGACACAGTTAATTGCAGCACAGGTCGGCATTTTCTCGAACACTGCAGATAAGCCAAAAGTTGACCGGTCGACAGGTGCAAGAGAAAGGGAGGAACTTTCAAGATCGTTCAGTTTTTATTTTTTATTTTTTAGTTCTGATGAAATAAATAGACCAATCATTTCATTACTTTGTCTGCTTTCCAAAGAGGTTATTAATTAAAAAATATGTGTGGCAGTGCTGTTATGGTCCATAGAGAGTTGCTTCAAAGAATTATTATTTATTATTCAGTGGCACATTGCTCACCTGTTTAATACACAAATAATAGTATATTAATGTAATAATAATAATAATAATAATAATAATAATCCTCATTATTATTCATAAAATTTCGAAACAACAATCGTCAGTTGTTCTGTAAAAAATACATTGATTTCCACGTGGAATTTTGTACGGTTCGTGAGCGCGCACGTCTGTCAGTGACGGTCTCCACACTGACACAACTGCGCATGCTCTATTATCCCAACAATGCGGAAGTCAAAAACATTTTGGGAGCCATGCGCTGGGTGAGCAACTTCATTGAAAGGAATGGGACGCCATCTGGGGGCTTGCCGCACTGTCACGCAGGTTGTGACGTAGCGGGCCGGCGACGCCGACAGGTATGATGTGAATGATTGACAGCTACCATTCGTTCCCGTTAGCGAGAGGATTAAAAACAAACAGACACCATAATGGCATCAAAAAGGAGTTATCCCAGCGGTGCGGAAAAATGGAAGGAAAAGAAAACCGATCAAGAAAAACTTGCAAAGGGGAAAGGTAAGTTATTTGTTTGTGATGTGGGCTGGAGAGGTGGAGGGGAAACGCTATTGTCCCCCCAATTTTGTTTATTTGTCCTGCTAACCAGCTAGCTAGCTAGCGTTGGATAAATGTTAGCTGGCTGGCTAATATTTGTTCGTCATGAATCAGCGTTTTTGTTTGTTTTATGAAAGTTGACCATGGGAATGAGTGATTGACTCCACACCAGTTTATTCACATTCTAACAAGGAGGGAGGGCATGTTGTTGTAGTTGTTGTTACTGCGGTCAAGTGAGCCGCCGTTCGTCCTAGCGCAGTCAAGCCAGCCGCTTCTACATTTTCATTGCGCCCGTGTTGCCGTACTTACTGCGAGAGTCCACTGAGAAAGTCAGCGCTTAGTTCAATGGCAAGCGCGTTAACTTCCGGTTTTAAAATTAAGTATCTCTCTCTCTCTCTCTCTCTCTCTCTCTGATTTTTTTTTGTTTTGTTTCAATTTTTACTGTTCAATAACATCAAATTGATCCATAGGTTCTGACAATGATTTGTACAGTTGACCTGAGGAACACCATGACTACATCCTCAGTTATTTTCAAAGATTTTTACTGTAGCATTTTGGAGATATTAAGCCTCAAAGTTGTTGTTTTTTAGCTTTTCAAACAGGCAAAAACGACCTTGTATCCCATTTTTACTGTATAATAAAATACAATTGCTCCATAAGTTCTGACAATGGTTGGTACAGTTGACGGGTGGTGGTATCCCTCTTTTTTTGGTTTTAGTTTGCTGTGTCGTCGCCACCCAATTTTGACTGCCCACTGGGATGTGCACGTGTGATTGGGGTGGCTCCCTTGGGCTTCCGTCCCCATCCAACCTGCTCCGCTATATCTAGGTGGCCTCAGCCCTGAACACCATCATCACATCCCGTGAGTCGTCTTGTTTCTGTTGCCCCCCCCCCCCCCCCCCCCCCCCCCCCGTGTGGTGTCAGCCTGTCCTGCTTTTGTTTGACCCGTTTCTCCCCCCTTATTTGAATCGTTGGCCTCCTTTATTTTGAAGATCCTTTCCCTTTTTTTGAGTTTGATGTTGAAGTTGATTCGCTCATTTGCTTTGATATGTATGGTTTAAGTAAGTCTCCCCCCTTGTTCGTACATTGTTTGTGTTGAACGGTCCCCCCCACCCCCCTGTGTCTTTTTGGTATTGGTAGTTTACTTATAAATTTGTTTTCCTTTTTCTGAGTTTTAGTTAATTTAAATTCGTAACTGCCTGGATTCCTTTCTGTCTAGATGCATTTCCTTCAATTATAATAAAGCCTTGTCTGTTTTTTTTGCAAACCACGTCTCAGCTCATTTGTACACGAAACCTGTGTGCTTTTCATTATTTTATTTCCTCAACAAACAACTTGAGGTGGCGTTGTCGTCCATATCCTTACCCCTTAACAATAACCCCCTTGCATTCTGTAAACTCATCAACATCATCATCTTCCCCTCCCCCACACTGCTCCTTTCTGTTGCCACACTTACGTCGCCACCGCTGACCCTCAGACAGCAGGCGTGCGTGCGTGCGTGTGTGTGTGTGTGTGTATTTCAGTACATGTGACAGATTTTAGGGAACTTTTGTCGCTGAGAGCTGCTGGTGGTGGCGGTGTCCCGGGTGGTGGGCCCCTTCGAGTGCTGTGACCCGGGATTGTGGTTGTTTTCTTCTTCTTTTTTTGCACTTCACTTCCTTTGCAGGTGTGTCACGTGTGAGTGGGGTGTTCCTTGTTTTCGTTGGTTCCTCCCCCGTTTGGCCCCCTCATCAGTAAGCCTCAGTTTCTACACCAAGAATAAGGAGCTCAGTAGCTCTGTTTTAAGTGTTGGTCTGTTTGTTCCTTTTATTTTTAAATGTTGAATAAAAGTTGGTTTGATATTTTAAACATTCTGAACCACGTCTCCTACTCCTTCCTCGTAGAACTTACCTGTGTGCCTAATTATTACTTTTGTGTTTAGTAGAACTCCCTGGGTGAAATTCCCAGGGTGGCGTTGTCGGTTCCTTTTCATTTTGTTAAATTCCCAATATTAAATCTTGCTTTATCAGATAGCCATAACCACTCTCATCGCCACAGGATATTTGAGTCAAACTGTCGTGTCTACTTCCCAGTCTCAATAAACATGTTCACCACTGCTGCTTCTTAAATGGAGGTTTGTCTGGGTTTTTCCCTTTTTAGAAGCAAGCCACATATTTTGTGTCTTTCCACCACAAGACATTGGCTTTTGTCACTCTCTTCGTCGTATTGGAAAAAAGTGGCATATCGGACTTTCCCGCCGCGAGTCGCGCGTCAACATACTGCTGTGAAAGAGGGGTGACGTCACAGAACGCGAGGTGCATTTAGGTGCTGCTGCGTAAAACTAAAAGATTTTCCTGGGCAAATATTCATTTGACAGACGTAAACGAAGTGAAATATGACTTCAATTTAAGTTTGTTTTAGTTTGTTTTTATAAACACACAAAAAAGTTTGAGTTAGTTATCGTTTTTGAAAAAAGTTCTTGACTTCTACTTTAGAGATATTGATGACGAGTTGTTGTATATAAACGATGTGACTATGTGGTTCGGCAAGCGGTGGTGCTGTCTGTACATAGCTTAGCAAACGGCTAGCGCTAGTACCCCCTTTCAATGCCAGAGTGAAAAGATCCACACGGAGTGTTATGACCCACGGGTGGGTCTAGGTGCCTCTATCTTTGTGTCTGTGTGTGTGTCTGGATGTCGGCTGCTGATTGGACGCGCCACGGCTGAGAAGGAGGAGCAGTCGAGCCAGCCTGACGGTCGTCCCTCCTCCGCTCCCAACTCTGCAGTTAGTCACTTCTGAAATGCTGTTAGAGCACGCAGCCGTAGGTAGTGATGGCCGATCGAGGCTTTGTTGAAGCTTCGACACTTGTTTCAAAAAATGGTTCATTCCTCGAGGCTTCAATGACACAGTGCTCGAGGAGGTCATCTAGTGCTCAATAAAATGAAGTGCAATGGAAACGTGTTCATTGTTTCATAGGTTGTTTGGGATTTGATTCGCCATGCATTCTTGTTGGACAACACTACATGCTTGTATGGTTCAATGCTGACACAATAAAATAAAAATGAAAAATAAAGACAATGTCTCTTTTTTGGCACGACTGATTGTAGTAGACTATAGCTCTTATACTTAGCCTGACAGTTTGTGCAATGAATTATATTATATCCTAAAACAAGACTAAATAGCCCATAGTTTAAAAATATGTTCAATAGTAAGTGTTCAGTGGGTCAGATGTAAAATGTGATCTATTTAAAATGTAGAATAGATGAGCTAAATAACACATATATAATACACATTGATGGGAATTGAACCGTCGCCTCAGTCTTGCAAGTCCAAGATTGTCATAATGTACCACAAACCCAAATCACACTCCCTTTTTTTCATCTAAGCTGTTTGAGTAGCGTTAGCACACCGTGATTCCTCATCAACTACAGGCCTACACTTCAAATAATTATGAGAAAAATCCAACGTAAAGAGAGCACTTCCATTAGGAAATAGTCAACATGAAATTTCGTCCTCTACTGACACCTGCTGGTCAAATTGAATAGTTGCAAATATTGTGAAGAAGTTGTCGTCTAATTCTAATCCTAAACAATATGGCCATTCCAAGTCAAGTATTAAGACAATTAATCAGGTTTGTACTGCTTGATTGAACACATTCATCCCGTTCCAGTGCACTAAAACCCACTTCCCTTCAGGACCGTGTCAGCGAAGCCAAAACTTCCTTGAGTGACGCTGTTTCCCAGCATGCAATGCGAGCTAGCGATTCATAATCCTATTTCATCACAAACATGGATGTAAAAAATAAAAAGGGAAAAAGGGAAAAATGAAACCTCAGGAACAGCAACCATTGCAATACAAGCAGAACTGGGCCGAAGTTTTATATTATGTACACCATAATACAGCCTTCTGGTGGACAAGCCATACTATTTAAGCCGTGTCCTCCTATGTCACTTCCGTGGGTGGAAGCTCATCGTAGAGGTCACGTGCTGGTTGTGCGTCACTCCTCGGGGCCCTTGTAAGGGGATCTGCAGGGCAACTGATTCATGTGAGTATATGGAAAATATGGGTCAATGTAGTCAGTTGTAACATGAGAAGCTTGCTGGCTAGAATAATGCACTACATGTGGGTGTCACACTTTTTTTTTGTTTTGTATGAGCATTTAAAAAACAACAACAACATATTAATAATATGGATATTGACCATGTATGTTTTGGAGTTCAATGACAGAGGTTAATATATATATATATATATGTATATATATATATATATATATATATATATATATATATATATATATATATATATATATGTATAGAGTCAGCTGCTTTCAGTTGACATATTAAATCTATTATGATATGGAACGATAGTTCATAATGTACGTGTTACTTGCTTTGCAGATAAGGTGTATCCTATTTCTTGTGCTCCTGGTTATTTTAAAAGGCAGACAAGCACGTTGTTTGCTGTTGGAGGGCTACAACAACACTTCGATGCTACGCTTTGTGCCGTCGCTACGGACCCCAAACTCTCGTTCTTGTTGGATTCGGGTTCGGAGCAGACTGGTGGGAGAGTTTGTGTACAGGTTTTGCAAAGGAACGGTGTCTTCAGTTATACACACGCTCATTAAAGTGCCGATCGTGGAGGAAGCTGGTGCCGCTGCACGCCGTTTCCAGCAGAATAACAGCGAAATTACCAAAATAAAAACAAATCAGGAAAACATGTCTTTGCTGTGCTTTTATTTACAAAGTTAAAATTCTTCTAACTTATAAAAAATGTGAACGAAAAGGTAGAAATATAAATACAAAGGAATACGTCTTTGTTCAGGGGTGCGCAAAGCCGGAGCCCTGCATTTGCTGCGCTACCCTTTTTAAAAAGGTCTCCGTTGCGCGTTATTTTAATATGTCCATCTCTTTTAGAAGAGAAAGCATCGCCCCGGTCTCATCCTCTCTCCAAATGTCAACATTCTTATTCGCGTTTGCCAGGTTGTTTCGCGCCATCTGTTTTGTTAGACGACGTAGTTGTGCGGTCATGAGTTGCGAGAGCGAGGCGTGGCGCATGCGCACTCGCATTGTCCAGTTAATAGTCCGATTAAGGCGTATACATGGCAGAGAAATTGGAATTCCAATCGCATTATCTGGGTGTCTCAGTCGGGGTTCTCCGATTCCAATTGGAGTTCTCAAACTCCAATCATAATCGGAGTAAGGTGTTTACACGCACGTGAGTTCTCCGATCATAATCGGACTAAGGCAATAATTCGATTTTCTCTAGTGCCATGTAAACGCACTGAATGTAGTGGTTCAGACCAGACGCGAACAGGCGCGCGGCTCGTGCCATTCATTTCAATGGAAGCGGAGCGCCGACGAATTTCGTGAGCGAGGCTCCAACTGGTTCACACCAGATGCGAACAGCTCCGCGACGGTCGACAAGCGCTTCTGCTCAGCTGCAGTCTTTTTTTCACTTCCACTTGAGCTTCTTTTTTTTTTCTTTAAAAAAAATTAGATAAAAAAAATCATTTTCATCATCGCCCCCCCTCGCCCCGTAGCCAGCCTGCTCCGTAGCTTACTTTTGTGTGTGTGTGTGTGTGTGTGTGTGTGTGTGTGTGTGTGTAAATAAATAGAAACACGCACTCAGGTGTCCATCTCAAGACAAGACCTCTTTCATAATGATCATTGACCGGCATCTCTAGGATCAAACAGACGTATTTTGATCAAGTCTTCCTCTCTGTGTGTGTGTGTTTAATCTCTCTCGCACTCTGATACAATGTACTGACAAATATAACATACAAATATGATATATGATCGAATTTATCATTCGGTTTTTATTTTTGAAATGAGTTTATTTTGAAATTTCACCGGATTTTCTCGTTTTTATTGAGCGACTTCCTGTACTATTGACGAGGATCGCTCGCGGCTCGCGCACTAAATAGAGCAGACGCCGAAACAACAAATGCATGCCGCGAGCCGCGCAACCACCACATTGATTAACGTGGGCGCCGAATGGAAGCGCTCGGCGGCGCTTCGCGGCGCTTCGCGGCGCTTCGTGGCGCTTCCGCGTCCAGTGTGAACCGGGCGTTACGTCGCTCGGAAAAATGTGTCGCCTGAGCCTCCGCCCCCTCTGTGCCCATTGGCGGAGGGAGGGCTCATTGAAAAAAAAAAAAAAAAAAAAATCGGTGTTCCTTCGGCGCGCCTGGGAAACTCTGAAATTATGAATAACTTAAGCTCGTTTTTGTCCCATTTGTCTGCATCAGCCCGTCATGATATTGTTAAATTAATTGAGAGCCACCCACTATTGTTTTCTGACCACCCCCGCTGTAGAATAGCATAGAAGTAGGGGGACATGCCACAACTAAGCAGCACGCACACAGAGTCATTATTGGGAAGTTAAGAAAGAAGCTTTGGCTCTCCTTCTGACAGTGCTCATCTTGATGTTAATTTGGGGTCAGGTTTTTACAGACTATAATGCCCTCGTAGATGCGGTGGTCTCTGCCCCTGCAAGACTTCAATCTCCAGATTTGCCACAGGAAGGGGGGTTGATAATGTGTTGGCAGATGCATTACGATGTGGACTAGCTGCGGAATTCTTATTTTGGGGGAACTGAGCTGTTTTTCTTGTTTAGTTTTGTTTGTCGGTATGTTAATAGGGTTTAGTTCTTAAGGGAGGGGGTGATATGACCCACAGGTGGGTCTAGATGCCTCTATGTTTGTGTGTGTGTGTGTGTGTGTGTGTGTGTGTGTGAGAGTGGATGGCGCCTTGCAGGTGCGGTCCTGGATGTCGGCTGCTGATTGGACGCGCCACGGCTGAGAAGGAGGAGCAGTCGAGCCAGCCTGACGGTCATCCCTCCTCCGCTCCCAACTCTACAGTTAGTCACTTCTGAAATGGCGTTAGAGCAAACAGCCGTAGGGGTGGGCTGCCATTTTCTTTGTCCCCTCTTTTCTCCTGTTTAATAAGTATGTAGGGAGGTTAGCCTTTCTGTATTTGGGTTCTCTTTCTTTCTTTAGTTAGTTCTTTCGAGCTAGTTGGAGTTTGGTTTATTATTTTGGCCTGGGCCCACCCTGAAGCCTTTGCTGCCCACCGGTTAAGTTGTTTTGTTTATTTCATTTACTGATTAATAAAATGTTTTTTGTTGAAACTGCCAACTGCAGTGAAAAATTAATGAGGCTTGGGAGTGGGGGAAGGTGTTCCACACGTTGCGTCTCGGTCCCCCTCGACGGGACGTAACACAGAGTTTTCGCCGTGACAGAAGGTTGAGCTCCTACCGTGTTAGAGGTGACGTCGTCACGTTAGCCTGTTCCATCCCTGCTAAATTCTTTAAAGAACTACCGTAAGTAAACTTTTAAATTATAATACGCTCTACACTAATTGTAATTTCCTGCCCGTGGTTCTATATTGCAACAGTTGACGGCTCATATCAGCAGATAAGCAGCAACAATCTGGGCATTGCGGGTGATTCATAAATATGTAATTTCTTATTAATTAGCCCATAAGTGTTGTACACCAGTGTGACACCAAATGCTTGTTGCTGACAGCAGTGAAGAAATGACACTCTAGTGGTTCTGCACATTAGTATAAATAGAGTGATTCTCTATCATTACATCACAGGACGGCGGCACTCTGACAGATTCCATGAACCTGGACACTGATGATCCAGACTCCGGTCCAGATGACACAACAGGCCACAGTGGAAACGGGTCAGAGCATGGACTGGCTGCTGAAAGGATACAGGTAGGTGGCGCTGTCATCCCAAGTTGTGTGGTGTGGAGGATCAGGGCCAAAGTTCCAGATGCTCACAGATGTGACTGTGGATTCAGGAGGAGTGTTTGAAGGCTGGACTCCCAACAGTGATTGGCTGCTGAGGACCTCTCAATCACAATCAGGTTTTTTAGTGGCTGTGAGATTGAAAGTGAGTGAACATCATTAAATAAAGAGCTCCTGCAGGGTCCCAATTTGACAAGTACACTGCTAGGTGTGCTGCTTCGTTTTCGCCAAGTCCCTGTAGCATTCATGACTGACATTGAGGGAACGTTTCATCAAGTAAGAGTTTCCAACCAGGATGTAAACTTCTTATGCTTCCTCTGGTGGCCAGATGGGGGCATTACAAAGGACCTACAAGAGCACAGGATGCTGGTCCACATCTTTGGGGCAGTGTCATCCCCAAGCTGTGCTTCATTCGACGACAATCAGCATGACTTCCCAGCCGAGGTTATAAACACTGTTGGTCAAAATTTCTACGTGGATGATTGTCTAAAGGCCGTCAGCACGGCGGAACAAGCAATACATCTGTACCAGCAGCTAACAGACCTGTGCGGTAGAGGTGGATTTAAGCTCAATAAGTGGGTGAGCAATCATCGCTCGGTGCTGGCCGCCATTCCTGAAGAGCAGAGAGCTAAAGAGGTAAAAACACTTAACCTTGACAGAGACCAGCTCCCTATGGAGAGGGCCCTTGGAGCTCAGTGGGATGTACAGCAAGATACATTCACATTCAGCATCAGAACCAAGCTGGGATGGGATGAGGAAATCCCTCAGGTCATGGTACATCCCATATATAGTTTTTCAAGCGCCAAACTACAACAAAGGAACTCATCTATAACAAATCTACAACCTTGTAAGGGCAAAACCTACTTGTTTTAATTCTGATTAATAAACTAAAGCTTATTCGATTATCATTATGTTGTTTTTTTTAAACGCTCATACAAAACAAAAAAAGTGGAGGGAGAGTAGTCTGAATCGGGTTCTGGAGCATTGCTCTACCTCATCCATCGCACTCATTAGTGTCACATCCACTTGTCGTGCATCATTTCCCCCAACAAGCTTCTCCTGTTAGACCTTCCCCGAGGTGGTTGGTGGGGTGACGGGCACACAGCACGTGACCTCTACGACGAGTTTCTACCCACGGAAGTGCCATAGGAAGACACAGATTAAATAGTATGGCTTGTCCACCAGAAGGCTGTATTATGGTGTACATAATATAAAACTTCGGCCCAGTTCTGCTTGTATTGCAATGGTTGGTGTTCCTGAAGTTTCATTTTTCGTCCCTTTTTATTTTTTACATCCATGTTTGTGATGGAATAGTATTGTGAATCGCTAGCTCGCATTGCATGCTGGGAAACAGCGTCACTCAAGGAAGTTTTGGCTTCGCTGACACGGTCCTGAAGGGAAGTGGGTTTTAGTGCACTGGAACGGGATGAATGTGTTCAATCAAGCAGTACAAACCTGATTAATTGTCTTAATACTTGACTTGGAATGGCCATATTGTTTAGGATTAGAATTAGATGACAACTTCTTCACAATATTTGCAACTATTCAGTTTGACCAGCAGGTGTCAGTAGAAGACGAAATTTCATGTTGACTATTTCCTAATGGAAGTGCTCTCTTTACGTTGGATTTTTCTCATAATTATTTGAAGTGTAGGCCTGTATCTGCACACAATTTGGAATTCGTCCCAGCGCCCTGAGCTGTAAATTTGGACGGTGTAAAATGAAAATGGCCATCTGCAGCAGAATGAAAGTGAGATTGCATTGTCCAGGTAGGAGGACAGCAGTCAGTCATGTTTCACCTCCAGTCAACACGCAGTGGTTCACATGAAGGTCCAAGAGGCCTACAGACCTACACTGAGTCTGGACGTGGCAGTACAGTTGGATCATTGTCTTTGTTGTGTTGTTTGGTCATTGTGATCCAATGTAATGAGAGAGAAGGACGAGTGCAGTTATATTGGAGGGAGTTATTTAGAGTGTAATAGAAGTTATATTGCAGAGTCTGTTTTTATGAAATGTTCTATCACCTGGCATCCATCCAACCATCCATCCATCCATCCATCCATCCATCCATCTTCTACTGCCGTATCCGGAGTCAGGTCTCGGGGGCAGCAGCCTCAGCAGAGACCCCCAGACTTCCCTGGACCCAGTCACCTCCTCCAGCTCCTCCAGTGGGACCCCAAGGCTTCCCAGTCCAGCCCAGAGACCTGGTCAGCACCACTCTGACTCCCTGCTGCTCAGGTGAGGCTTCAAAGATCTGGCTGCACCTGATTGGACGGTCGTGGAGGATCTCCTTGGTCTTCTTGGTCTCCAAGAAGACCTCATGCTCTCTGTTGACCTCCTCACTCAGTCCCTCAGTGATGTAGAGCTCAGTGTCGATGCTGTTGAGGAGAGTTTGACTTCCTGCTTCTTCACCTTCAGTCACACGTTCACATCTCCTCTCCAGACTGATCTTCTGCTGCTGTAGAAGCTCCTGCAGACCACCAACCTCTGGAGCTGAGAGAAGGTTGGAGAAGAAAACATCAGTGTGACAGTGTGAGCATCATTTTCTGTCCACGACTTGAAGCTGAAAGCATCCAAACTCCATTTTTCAGCTGCTGTTGTCTGACTGTTTGCTCTAAATGTCCTCCAGTGGATCTTCTGACTGGAGGTCCTGACCACGGTTATAATAGTTAACGAAAACGAACAAAATAACGAAAACTTCAATTGAAAAAAACAATTGTCACATTCCCAGGGGTTAGGATTTTGGTACCTGCCTCGTTGGGGTTCGAAGCGAGCAGAGTTGAGACCATAAGGGTGACGTAGCAACGTTCAGGACACTGATTGGCCAAAGGCAGTCTTTCACGAAAGACCAAAACCGCCATTTTTAAATGC